>NW_012130069.1:4461160-4473510 GCF_000143395.1 Atta cephalotes | reverse complement strand
ACGACGACGACGACGACGACGACGACGACGACGACGACGACGACGACGACGACGACGACGACGACGACGACGACGACGACGACGACGACGACGATGACGACGACAACGACGACGACGACGATGATGACGACGACAACGACGACGACGACGATGACGAGGAGCAGGAGGAGGAGGAGGAGAAGGAGGAACAAGAGGAGGAGATGGAAAAGGGGGAATGTGGGAGAGAAATGGATCCTTGGGGGGTTTCTCTGCCACTTACTCGCCCGGAAGCTAATTGGCCCGAATCGAGGGTGGCTTTTCCATCATCCGGTTCGGGCATTATGGCCGACTTGCACGTAAGTCGACAAGCCAATAGCAGGCCTTCTGGATGGTCGAACGAACACGAGGAACTCCTTTCTTCCGTGCTCTTTCCACGCGAATTCGTACCAATTTCCGAGCCTACTTTGTAAACGCTGCTGCTCAATGAAATATGACAGGTGTCACGATGCTTTGCGTTCAATTGACCTGCTAAATAGGTGACGGGAAACATTTCTTGTTAATAACGATGCTATCTTTATTCTCGTTTTTTTTTTATAGTCGCAGATTAATAATACTCTTACGAGTTTTCTCTGTAAGAACAGATTAAATGTGTCTATTTTTGTTACTTTGTATTATTATAATTTTTTAAAAGACAATACAAAGAAGTATAGGGCATATAAGAGTTAACGTAATTAATTATAAATGCAAGAACTAATATGATATATAAAATATATAAAAAAAATTCTATAAATAATACATTGTAAAACACATTACATTACATGTTTCGGCTCTTGGATTGAATCATCCTCAGATAAAACAAAATTCATAATCTTAAAATTCATTTCTATCATCAGAGAAAAATCGTGATGAAAATTATTATAAAGTTCAATTTATATAGTGATATTGATGAATACCTGACAAGACCATGAATTACTTGCAAGTGATTTACTGACCAATTGTTTGGAATTTCATGATATTCTAATTAAAGAAACATATTTGTTAATCAATAAATAAAAATAAAAAATAAAATTAAAATCTGAATAAAATAAAAGTCTATTAAAATGTCTACTTTTAAAATTCTATAAAAACCAAGCAAAAATATTATCTCAATAAAACAATCTCAATAAAACAGTCATCTCAGTAAAACGTGATCGCAGTTATCATTTCTTAAGAAGAAATCTTCGTCAATTCATCATAAAATCGTGTAAAATATAAGAGAAAGATATCAGTCAGGTAGTCAGGTAATAATACGTAATACACACAGTCCCTATTAAAACTTAATCAGTAAAGATCGAATCTTCCAGAAAGAATTTTACAAATTCAACTTGCCCGTAATTTATATTATTGCGTTCATTATTGTGCTAAAAGATATAGTGCAAAAAATATAAGCAAATTTAAATAGATATTTAAATCACGATTATAAAGAACCGGCATTGCAGCTGGTTAATATTTAATTCCGGTGTCAAGCCAAATTGCGTAGAAGCTTTATGAACGGAGCAAATCCATTGAATGGGTCTACTGTGCACGCGAAGAAATAAAGATTATCGACTTAACGCCGTTCTTTGATCAGTGAATGAAAGCAAATAGGTACTGTCGTCAACCAATGCCACGCCGCCATGATAATTTCTGATAAACTTCGTGAATCAAGTCCGGAGAGAGAAACTTTGGAAAGAGAAAGAGAAATTCAATTGCTATTCCTCCATACTCTATCTTTTATCATGAAGAATCTCAAGAAGAATATGTACACACAATTAAACTAAAAGTATTAAATCCAAATTACGCAGATTAACGTAATATGTAACAACAAAACTTTTTTTAAAAGTTCACGTAACAAACTCTAGCAAAATGTTCTTACGGATTTAAGTATATTATGAATTGCGAAAAGATCCAGAATAAAAATGCGTTTGATGTGTAATCATATATATATATATTTACACGGAAGTAAGAGGTTATTTAAGCGAGAATTGTTAAGGTTTAGAGGGGTATACACCGAGAATCGTCTTTTCCCTTGATTTCCTTGGTGGTTGATATGGAAAAAAAAGCGGAGGGAAACGTTAAACGGAAATCAGGCTGCTTACAGACGGGCCGCCGTATATAAAGAAGCGTCATTCCATTTCTCTTTTTTTCCACTTTGTCCTCTCTCCCTCCTCTCTTTCTCTCCCTCTCTCTTTTTCTCTCACCCAAAGAGTGATAGAGAGAAAACGGGCTCTTTGACGAGAAACGAGTGCGATATCTCTCGTGCTGAAATACACTGTGTGGAAAAGATGAGAAAGAAGCGCCGCAAGGGGATATTTCCGCGGATCGCGAGTGTGAAATTGCCAGCGATGTTCGATGCGCCATGAAATATACAAAAGTGGAAGTCTCGAATTTTTTCTTTAGCGAAAGGAAAAATTGTTCCTGAATATTCGAGAGGTAAATACAAGACAATTCCTTCTATGTGATGTATCATCGCGTCGGTCCAATCGCCACGCTGTCGTTGACACTTTTTTGCAGCTTTTTTGTTTGTATATCGTGCTAATTGTATGTGATGTTCGAGAAATTTTACGAGCGGCGTCTTAACCCTTTGTACGCGTATAATTCAAACACTCTACGGATTCGACAATGTCGCAGAAGCTAACCTTTTATCGCCGCATTCGACAAACAAGATAAATTTCATGGACTGCTCTTTTTTTTCGTTATAACGATGATGTAACAGCGAATTCATTCCAAAATTAATTAATTTCTGTACTAGCGGTTATCAATAAACGTTCTGGATCGCTTCTGGATCGCTTCCTATTGTTGAGGCTTACGGAGATACATAACTCCGTTACATTTTTATCTTCCTACAGATTATAGAAAAATCATCGGATAGAAGAATAGCAAGCTAAAAACGTATTGATGTATTAACAATGACGAGCACGGGAATATCACGACCTATGTACATCAGAATTCTTCTAACTTCCCTGTTAGAATAATGGTTCAGAGCATTGGCAACGAGCGTGTATTTATTGATTTCACCGCGTCGGACGTAGAATCTAGACGATCCGTTAAATATAGAACATTAAATATTGGCTAAAGACTAGACGAGGCTATACACGTGTGTTCACCGGGAACGGGCTTTTCCCGCTGAGCCAGCGAGGCTCCCTTTTGCTTTCGATTTGTCCGCTGCTCTTCCTTTTTTTTTGATGCCTCAGCCTGACGGATTACGCTGACCGACAATGGTGCTGATTGAAACCGATTATCGAACTCTCCTCCTCTCATCTTCTCTTTTTTTTCATTTCGACCCCGCCGCGGCGACAGCCGTCGGATTCGTTTCCAGTCGAGGTGTTACGACCCTGTGATTTCATCGTCGTAGAATCAAACGTTAAAAAAAAAGAAGAAAGGGAAAAAGAGAAATGCCAGAAAACGAGGAAAGAACAAAAAAAAGGAAGGAGAGAAAAAGGAGAAAAGGAATGGGTAAAAGCTCAGCAAAACTAACCTCTGGAATTCTGGCCAGTAGCGACAGCCACCCCCTTCATTTTCAGTACCGACTTTATTGTCCCGAAGAATACGAGTTGCGACCACATCGGCCACCCTATCTGGTAATCGTGCGTCCCTTCGTTTTTCAGAATACGAATGAGGACTCGTATGGCACTCTTGCGCGAAGAGATACTGACCACCGCGCCGTCGCTATTTTTTCCCGTCGAGAACGATGCGGTTTAGAGACCGTGCTCGCGTAGAATACGGAATGCGCATCGATTAACCGCAGCTTGGAAATAATATTGCTAACTTATCTGAAATGGTACATTAGATAATTCTTATTCTTTTCGATGTAACGATTCTAAAATTGCGTATTAAAATATTTCATTGTTATAATCTGCGATATCCCAATCATCTGTGTGCACTTAGATAAGAAAATTGATATCTGTAAAATAAAGTGCACTGTTAAAATTTCCTTTCTAATACACATATGCAAAATTTTAAAAAATCTCTTAATATATATTATACGTTAATAACAATTGTTGAACAGATTTATTAACTTGTATGCTTCTCACTGATGATTTATTTCTTCGACTAATACGTCACTAGCAGATACGTGGGAAAAAGATTGGGCGCAATTGATTAACGCCATAAAAGCTGTGCCGATCATCTGATATCTCGCGTGAAACGAGATGATGTAATCCTCTCATTCGTTCACGTCACGCTCGCTCTCCTGATTTTATCGAAGAAATGAAATTAAATTGATCATGTCACGTGAGAGAAATATATGTCGACAACACGCATGAAATATTTTACCCTTGTGACGCACAAATTCTTTTCGCGCGCTGCCAGCACTATTGCTAATAAACCTAATCTGTTAGCATTAAACTGGCCCTTCTAAACAAATTATTTATGTATTAGTTAATATATCTTAGTGGTATTTATTGCACACAGAAAGAAATATTTTTGCTCAATACATTTTCTTTTTCGTTTACATCATTGTTAAATTTATACTTGAATAAGTATCATATTTTATTGTTCGCTACTATTATCTAATGACACGGAATCGTATCGGTAACATTATTGGTAACGTTAACATTCTATAAATGGACCATTATCGATTAAGAACAATCATCGTGAGAAAAGCGTTAACGGCTTGCCGAAAGGAAGACGAGCCATGGAATGACTTTCGAGAAAAATCGCTTGAAAATCGTAAATATGGATAGCTCGTCGGTCATAAAGGAGATAAATGAACCCGGGAGGAACGCAATAATCGAGAATTAACGCGTACATTAAGCCTCTCGAAACCCGTCAACGCTTCGATGTTTTTTTTCTCCCCAGACTAATCGTCTCCCTTTTTTTTCTTTCCGTTCAACTTTTGGTTGAACGAGGTCCTCTCGAATTATCGGTCCCTGCTCGTGACCCGATCGCGGAGGCATTCGGATAACCCCAGAGTTCAGAACACTTTATCACAATCTGTCTCAATAATTTGGAGCAGTGACAATGCATGCATACGGCATGTAAAATGCGTGGGACTCATGGATAAATGACGACCAATCTCCTTTCGAGCGACCCGATTGGTCGTTCAGCTTGCGCGATTTAACACTTAATAATTAATATTAGAACATCTTGACATTTCTTATTTTCACGAGATTCCCACGATCATAATGTATTCAGGACGTTGCATATTTAACTAACTCTACATTACTGTCTTGTACGCCGCGTATTAAACACGTGAATTTGTGTAAAACTTGTCGCGTGAGAGTCTCCATGATAGTGCAAAAAAAAAAAACAAAAAAAAGATTGCAGAACAATCCGCCATCCGAAGTAAATCCCTGTCCTCTCGGTACACCGTTAATATAACGCCGACTGAGCAAACCGATGGCGCGGCGTACCCGGAAGCAAATTTGTACACGAAAATCGGTAGAAAAATAGTAGGCGATAGTGGCACGTCGATTTTTAACTGCCGCCCATTGCACACACCAAAAATACGGTGGTGTTCGCGCACAGCCGCCAGAAAGTGTAAACAGATATGCGTGTTTGTAGAAGCATCTGTCATAGAGAAACGTCTGCTGTGTAGAGCGACACAGAAGGTGTCCGCAGTTTTAAGAAAAGTGAAAAAGGAGTACACGACGAATGGACGGATGGTACACCACCACCATCACCGCCATCATCACTACCATCACCACCACCGTCAAGGTGGAGAGAGATGGAGGAAAGGAAAGAAGAAATGTTCCGTGCAAACACGGCAGCGGCTGTCTCCCACAGAGGCAGTAAGTAAGTTGGTTAAGCAGAGATCCTAAAACATTCAAACGACAAACAGTAAGAAGCCCTCTTTCTTCCGTCCGTGTCTCCCATCCGTTTCCCAGCGCTCGGCTCACCGTCTTCGAATGTCCATTAGTAGAGTTTGCGCGGCGGCGCCTCTGATGTCTCGGGGCCCCAATTCTGCGCGCGCGCGCGACATGTTCACCCGTAACACAAATTTTCATCCTGTCTACGCTCATTTCGGCCGCGGGCCGTTGCATCGCGCAAGAAACTTCTCGCAAATCTTGCTTCCATGAGAGAACGAAGACGATGAAGATAACGAGGCTGATTGACAAATCTTGGATGCGATACACTTGATATTTATCTATTTATGCTATCCTCGCTTTAGAAAAAACAACACGCGTGAGTTTTTGCTTGATTTGCTAATAATGCCAATTATTCTATATTTTATATATACAATTTTATATATTTTAATTATTGTTGAAACAAGACGAATAGATAATAGTGAGCAAGCTTATAAGCGATATTTCTATGGAACAAGTTCGCGTTGCATTCATAACTTGCTCTACTTGTCGTTCAAGGACTCGCAGACGTACTTTCGACGAAAAGTAGCGCCTTTTTATAGGCCGCCCTAATTTGCAACAGATGCACCACCAACGACGTCGTCGCGACGAGACATAATTCGCTGCCGACGAGGTGGTCTCTTTAGAGAACGATTTTAGGAGCGCTCGCGATAGCCGCGAAACATCTGTTCCGCTTGTCAGCTCGTTAGCTATCACAATAAAATGGTGAAGAACACGATGGATCCAAGTACGGTCGTTAAACTGATTTAGTTGCACCAATACTCATATGCAACTGTGTTCTAATTACTCGGTTGCGGCTTGGCGTCATGTAGTGGAATGAAGATAAAATAGTAAAAAGTATTTATCTACACATTAATTGAACATCATTTTTGACATATTAAACCATAAATTATATTTGAAATAAAAAAATTAATACCCTGCGCACGCACGTGAATAAAATAATATCATAAATAATGAAAAATTACGTTAAAAGCCAAGCTGCACCGAACTGCATGCTGCATGAAGAATGTTTGGGAGTCAAAGAACACTTCTCTTCATGAACGAGAACGGAAGACGAGAATCCGCGAATACTGATGATGTTCCATGCACTCGGCGGTCTGGTGGCGCCAAGCTGGTAAAAGGGTGAAAGAATTAACCGTGGTGCCTGAGAGTCGGCTACGTCATGGGAAGAATGAGGCAAGACGAACGGCGGAAGACAAACGGGGGGAGAGGGCGCTCATTATGTTTCGGTAATTAGCCGAATCCGACGGGTGTTTTCAATTTGTTCAAAGGCGCCGCTTGTGCGCCGGCCCGATCTTGTTGCGTGGGCGCAAGCGCCGCTCCTGCCGAAAAAGTCGTCGGGGAAGAAAAAAAGAGGAGAGAAGAGGGAAGGGCGGGACGAGAGAACATGATTCGCGCGAAAGAAGAAAAACTAGGCGCGAGCGTGCGTGCAATCTACGTGTGCATCACACGAGTCGGTCGAAAGAGAGAGAAGAGAGAAGAAAAGGAAATGCACACGTTTTCTTCGTTGAGGGTTGACGTGTCCGCGCCGGGATTGCCGGAACGTTTTTCTGCGTTCTGGGTTTCTCAAGGAGAGTGCAAAATTTACAGAATATCGAGAATACGTGTCTCACTTTGAATTATCACGAATTTTCTTTCCAATCGAATTTTTTTTTTCTGAACATCTACATTCAAATTTTTATTTTATATTTTTCTTTTTTATTTTCTTTCGTTTTATATGAATAAATGATAAAGTAATACGTTAAATGTGCTATAGATTTCAATGCAACAACTTTTGATATAGTATACAGTTGTATTTAAACGATATTTTGCTCGTCACATCTGTGATAAAAAGTGATACAAAATAAAAAATTAGCATTTTATTAGGTGATAGGAAATCTGTAAAGACATGTATTTTTTATTGGAAAAACGATATATTTGTAACTCTCTCAATTTATTCCTAAAAGACTGAAGTATCATTTGATTATCTTCCAATTAAGTTCACTATCTGTTTGTAAAAAGAAAATTTTGAATCAGATGCTATGAAGAAGTGTTATCGATACTGAAATAATTAGAAAAACGATCTTTGGAATTACAGCATTTTTCCTTAAGATTCTGTAAAACATTGCCCGAATTTGGAATTTGAAAATTTTCTTCTGAAAATTTTTGAATATATCACTTTTCTTGTCTTAAACAAGCGAATTGTCTAGTTAATCGCGCAAGTGCAATATTATCAACGCGAAGCAAAAGTGAACGAGGACCAACAGCGATGGCGATTGGAGACGATGGTCGCTACGCGTGGCAAAATTGCTCAAGTGCATTATTGCCTAAGCCTAAGAGAGAGACAAAAAGCATCCGGGCAATCTAGCGATTGTCGGCTATCGTCACCCGGAGGTGGCTCTGATAGGAATTATGATTGGCGGATTGATGTGGCCACGCTGAGGGCGACGAGAGAGAACAAAGAGAGACAGATAGAAAAGAAGGGACGACTGAAATTGTGTGGAATGAGCGGACGTGGGCGAATGGCTCGGTGTTAAGCAGGAAGCCGTCCCGACGAAGCGGACCCATTAAGTGCGTCCTACGGACCCCTACCTCGGGCCCTCGCTGGCCACTGGTCCTCCAGATTGCGTTTTATCATTTCAACTAATTCTTCAATATGGTTGGCTTCATCGAGATGGGGACGATGATTCGCCGACGATTCGTTTAGTTCATACACAGAAAGGATGATTTGACTGAAGTATATATTAAAAAAATTAGCTAGATACAGACTTTCAAAATACAAAATGGTGCGATTCAAAATACAAAATTATTTTGATGTTCCAACTATTGATGATCCAAATTATTTTCAGATCCATATCTAGCTTAAATTTTTTTTTTTAAGATTCTTTAGCAAAGTTGTACTTTTTGTACAGGAATTCTCGTTTAATCGAGTCTAGAATTATTAGAATAGAATCGCATCTATTTATTTCGTTTATGTTATTATTAGAAAAGTTATTAATCTAATTTAATTATCAAGTAGATTATATAAAAATAGAAAAATAGAAAAAAATAAATATTTTAACTTCTATTACTTATTGATAAAAGTGCTGTTGTAATACTTATTCAAATTGAATTTAATTTAAATGTTAAATTAAAAATGGCACATCACACACCACACACACACACACACACACACAATATATATATATATACAGATAGCTCAAAAGAAATATCTATGAAATGCGATAATGTCGAAAGACAGATTATCATTTCGAAAAGAGAGAAAACAGAGAGGTTTACACGAGAACTTTCTTGAAGAACGAAAAGTAAAGAAGACAGACACGTGTGTAACGCTCACGTGCATCAAAGGCCACACTTTTGCAATGCTCACTACGAAACGCGATCCCTTACATACACTGTCACATGAGTGTGTATGTGTGTACAAGTGAGACTCTATGTATACGTGCCACAAAGTAATTAAACGGTCGCTGCTCTATCCGCAGCCACTTCACGCGTCCCGAAGAACATCGTAATTTCGTAAAGAAAACGCAAGATAATAACGAGATTTACTCTGCCCGCGTGGCTGCCGGCGATTCTTAATGAGACACGCGCGGAGGAATGACAGATTTTGCTGTAATTAGCGTTAAATGCGATCGAGCACGATAAGCGTGATTTCTCCGTAAAGTACGCGGAGATTCCTACAGTGCGTAGAAAATAAATGCCTCGAAGATATATATCTTCATAGTTTATGTAGCATAATGATTTTATTCTTATTCGTCTTTTCACTCTATCTGGTCGGCTGACTTTCCATCGATGCACTATTTAAGTTGCTTCGCTCATGAAAACTGTAGATAGCAATTTACAAATTGAAAAATGTAAAATGACATGAAAACATTGACAAGCTTTACTTTTAAAATTATATACAAAAAGTTGCTAAATTAAAGGCCTTAGCTTGAAATAATGACTGTATGATTGAGATTTCGCTTAAGAGATTTTGTTTAAGAGATCATCAATATGACGAGAATGATGCGCAGAAGACACTCGGTTTGTGGAAACAGGAAATTAATCGTCAAAAAGGGACAAGGTGGTGCGCAGGCAGGTTGAAGATGGTCCGATCGCCACAGGTCGAGATAGTTCTTAGGTGGCTACTCAAAAAGACAGATACGTCTCCCTGTTTCTCCCGAGGTTCCAAGCACCTCCGGTTCCTCCTTCTCCTCCTCCTCCTTCTCCTTCTTCATCTTCTATGGAAGATGATGGCGTGCTATATAGCCTCCAGCCACAGTTCGTGCATCCTCTATTTCTCTCTCTTTCTCTTTTTCTCTGGACTGCCCGGGTATGAACGAATCAGCGATGCTCAAGAAAGACGGAGAGACGGAAAAGCGAAGAATGAAAGAGAGAAAGAGGAAGGCTTGGTAGAGAACGCACCGGATGATGGATTCGGAGGGATGAGAGAGATAGAAGGAGAAAGAAACGATAGATGGTTACCTTGGTAGGCAGATATAATGTAGCCAGCTGTAGGCAGAGTCGGTAATCACATGTTTGTTTAACCTCCAAAACCCCTCATCTACGGGGTCTCCCCCTCGACCACCCTAACGGCTCGACGGGGCCTGGGCCACCCCGAGCCACTACCAAACAAAGATGTCGTGTCTTCTTTCTCTCTTTTGCTCCGTGACGGCGGATCCGTTCTCTCTTTTTCTTTCCTACCTCCGAGGACCGATCTCAACCGACCTGTGAGACCGAAAGACGAGGGGCGCCAGTGACGAACGACCTCGGTCCACGGTGCGTATATTTAATGGGATATGGACTTGTGGCGCGTGGGGATTACGCGCGCGTTTTTTCACGCATCGCGAGCGACGCCGCGCCGCGCGACTTGTTCTGTCGGAATATTCCTCCAACTTTTTCACCCGGAGGACCCTCCGCTGCGAGAATATTGAATAAGGATCTCAAAATCCTGGGAATCTCCGTAATTATCTCTTGTAAGCATCGTGTCGTTCTTGTTTCAGAATCTCATTTCGCTGCAACATCCAATTGAAATATAACGAGGAAGAGAACGGATCCCGCAAGACAAGATCGATACTCGATAATACGTATGCGTAACCGCCGTGGGTGCACGATAAAACGCTATTCCTTTGGAATAGCAGGTTGAGAGCTTGATCCGTGGCGAGCAACCGGTATAATGTAGTCATAAGTATCCACGACGAATTTGCAAGTGCATACAAGATGAACCGCGAGTTATTGCTGATCCAACGGCGCATATATCGTATATAGAGCACCGAGTCGGGGCGGAGGGGTAACGTGAAGCAAAAGGCGGAGGTTCTAGGGAGGCTTCGTTCGTGCAGAACCATCGCATCCGTTATTATAGCCGGCTATAATATGGCACTCGCACCTACAAGAAGCCTTCAGGTGCGACCAACGTAGGAAGTCGCCCGGAGGCTAGGGAATCTTCCACTTTGAATAAGTATGACGGACGAAGTGTTTCAACCTGTAACCTTCGCGAACATGATAATGTACGCCTTACCCTTACCTCCCTCATCTAGTTTGTACCGGCATTTTGTATGCAAACGGCGGATCCTGGCTGTTAAAATTGGCACGATATCGCGTGACGTAGCAAAGAATTTGGTTATTCGGACAATCTACAGACAATATCAGGCAAATATTATGATAGGCTTCAGTTTAAATAATATATAGGAACAATGTATCGAAATAATATGGTTAAGATTACAGTTTTTGCTATTACTCCCAAAAGGAGACAAGATATTAATTTGTGAAGCACTCTAAATTCACAAACTTATTTCTCACTTATTTTTCACAAAAAATCTTGTATTGTAAAGATTGATGGTTGCGAATTTCACTTGCGGCTAGCAAAAATCTGGTGTTGCTCTATCGCGTAGCGAATATCTCCCCCCAAAAAATACCATTGTATATTAGATATATACGATTTTCATAGCAAATGTATAAGAAGACAATTAATTGAGGCGGGGGGAAATGAGACGAAGAGTCCTATGCGACGAAGCTGATTAAATCTATCAGCACTTTGTAAAAAAGCTCATGTAAATTTCCATTGACACAGTGCGGAGGTGTGCAAGCCAGGGCCCATCGCGAACCAGCGTTTCAGATGACCGAGGGACTTACACGACAACTACGACCAGGGGTTATAAGCGCGCGATCGTGAACGGCCTCGAAGGAAGGCGGAGCACCCTGGCGCCATGTCGCGGGGGGTCCGTGGTTACTAATACGTAGAAAGACCGACGAGCGTGTCCATGAGGGAAGCCACGACACTAACCGGCTTATATTCGTGACCAAAGTGCTCGCGCGCGCGCGACTGCTTTCTCTCTCTTCTTTTCTGGCGAGTCCAGGAGGCGAACGATGAAACCGCGGTGCGTACCAATACTTGAGCCAACTTAGGACGACTCGCACACCGACACGCCAGGATGGTTATTAACCGTTGGACTCCTATCGCTGGAGGTGTGCTGATGGAGACTATGAGATTTGTGATTTAGATGAGCTCACCGGCTCTGAGCGACCAGCCTCCGATTCTAGTCTTTTCTCTTTTTCTCTGTTCTCTCTCTTTCGCTCTCTCTCTCTCTC
>NW_012130069.1:4451631-4460394 GCF_000143395.1 Atta cephalotes | reverse complement strand
TTTCTTCTTTTCTTCTTTTCTCTCTCTTCTCTCTCTCTCTCTCTCTCTCTCTCTCTCTCTCTCTCTCTCTCTCTCTTCTTTTCTTTTTTCTCGTATCTTTCGAGCTGCGTCTCGGTCACGAGGCTTTGTTTTAACTGTTCCAAGTTTCAGGCGGCCCTTAACTAGCCACGGCCAGGTATGTAACAACCTATATGAAGACGAAGAAGCGTAGATGCGCGAAAAAGACAATAGAACGAATATCAACATTTGAGATTTCAGAACTTCGAGAGAAAGACATCACTCTCATATTTACTATAATTTCGTGAAAATTTCAACGTTGATTATTTTGTGTTGAAATTCCAATTGGACATTCCAATTAGAGCAAGCATTCGATTAACGACATAGAATATAATTTGACAAAATGCATGATATTCATATAACTTGTTTTGATATTTCTTTCAATGAAAATAGCATTAAAGAGGCTTTCACCTTTAACGATTTCAAAAAATCGATTTTTTTTTTGTTGATTCTTATTCCCACAGAATATCCTCTTGTAAAAGGATTTTTTGAAATTCGCAATATTAACAGAGCTACGAGTTCAAATATACGAACTCTCCAAACACTAAAGTAAAACTTTAAACACGTTTTTCTCAAAATCATTTTTCGATTTGATGGAAGTGATTTTGATGGAAGTAAAAACTAATTAAGATAACATCTACTTTCTTTTTTCTTTTTGATCCCAACATTTTTGCGTACGGTATGAATTAGAATTAAGTTTTTACAACAAAAATTCAATTTTTTATAAATGAAAAAATAATCGATTTTTAAAAATGAAAATCAAATCTTTTTTTTAATGCTGCCATTTTTATAAATTTCGTGCACTTGACTTCATTCTAGTTCATAACATTCATAATTCATAAAAATCAAAGGAATTTTGATTTCAGATTACAAGCTGAATCACTTTATCATGGATATTTTTCCAAAGACCCCTACTACGATTGCCATTTTAAGATATCAAACTACATCTTTTTATAAATAACAAAAATTTTTTTGCTCTTTAAGTATTAAATAATTTCATGTAAAAACTCACTTTTTTTCTATATGTAACAGATTTTCTTTAAAAAATTTATAAAAATAGGCTAATTTTATAGCTGTGAAAGATGAAAGCCCCCTTAATGGGAATGAAAACAGATATCTACTATATTTATTTGTAATTAAAACAGATATGTTACGATGATATATTGCTCTACTTCAGTCTAACGTTGCGTTTGTTTAAAATTACTTTAAGTAAATGTGTGCAGACATAAGTTTAGCGAACATTGTAAGTAATATAAATTGCACCTTTATATATTTATCGAAGTAAAAAAGTAAAACGATTCGTTCACGGTGGAAACTTCAATAACTATAGATGAAATAGAAGAAACAGAAGTGCGAATATGTTATGCAATATTAGGAGAAACTTTTATGACAATAATGAGGTGCTGAATTGTGTAGGCGTTACAGTAAGATTATCATTTCATTGAAAAAACTTTATAACAAGTACACATGTATCGTCAAAAGACATTCAATGCAATACAATAATGTGTCTAAGGCATTTATGCATCGTTTATGCATTGTTATCGCTTATAAAATGATGAGATGATATCCTTAAAAGTAAGGAAAATATAAGGTGACAAAAAAATGTAATCACAAAGTTTGCGTGTTTATCAAATCAGTGACGTACATTAAAAAAAAATAAATTCTAGAGAATGTTAGTTATATCTTATTACATATCAAAAAGACTTTACACCAAAAAATTTTCATCGATTGGTAAATTGAAAATTATATTGGCTGCGTATGCAAATTTATTCATAGAAAAACGTGTGATCATTGATGCGTTCTCGAAGCTTCTTTGTATAAAATATTAAAAATAGTCATTTTTAATACTAATTATTTTTTATATTTAATAAAATATAACTAACACTCTCAGAGTTTGTTCTCTCTTTTTGTAAATATATGTTATTATTAGAATTATTTGATAAAAATAAAAGTTATTTGATAAAAACAAAACTTTGTGCTTTTTTGTCACTCTGTAAAGTCGCGATGCGCTTTTTAATGAACCATATGAATAACCATAATCTTTCTTTCCACGTAGGAAATCGATACTCGACCTCGAGAGACGCTAGTCCACATATATATTTTTATTTCTCTCTTTTTATCCCGTACAATTAGGTATATTTATGTTCTAGTCCACGTTGGTCTATAAAATCAATTTTGCATTTATTTTTGTCACTGTATTGTCACTGTATTGTTCGCCGTACTCTATACAAATTTTCTTTAGAATCCCCGATATACACTATAATTCATATCGCGACTATATCGAGGATACGATGTGGTTGCAAAGAGACTGCAAAATGCGATCGGGCCAACGGTCGTGTTCGCAATATCAGGCGAGAGCGGCACCTTTACTCGCGACGGAGAATTCGTAGACTCAATTCCAGGATTCTCCGGATTGGGTTATTCGCGCAGCGCGCCGTCTTTCCTGGAAGGCGGAAACGGGATCTTGAATGCCTGAGAGACAGACGCGACGCACACAGCAGCAACTGCGACGGGAACGCACGTCGATTTAATCGGTAGCCAAGAAAGGGCTCACATAAATAAGATCTATCTTGGGTGGAACATGAGAATCCTTTACCGCGTAGAGATAGAGGCCAGGACACTTTGTAGATAAGACGCAGCCTTTCATCGCGCCGCCAAGCCCAACGATAAAACGTCGTTTCCACGACCTGACGTTTCTTAAATCCTGGTAACGTCTACCAGCTACCGCACATCAGCTTCTTCTCGCCTCGGATAAATAGTAATACACTCGTTGTCGCAATAACGGTGTGTCGGAAACTACCTCTAAATTTCCCCTTTCTTTATTTTTTCCTCCGGCGGTGGTCCGTGTATACTACAGCGATCATCGTTGATAACTGAAAGCTGAAAGTTGGGAGAGAGGAAAATTTTACGCGAGATTACGATGGCGACATGCCACCGTAGAGGAACGATTATCGCAATTCACCACGTACCGCGATCCGGCTTTCTTACTTGAGAGATCTATGGAATCATCACGATATCGGAAAGTGCAATACGCGTCTAAATATATTTATATAAAATGCATACAATGTTGCGCAAAATGATACTTATTGATGGTATATCGTAGAAATTAAGATAACATCGTAAAATCATGATGATAAAAATTGTGATCAGCGGTATTACGCGCGGCGTATACGGCGTTTCATGCGAAGATAACGTTCATGGTGGCAAACGCTCGCGATTTTTGTTAATTTTTGTAGTGTGCTCGAATTGATCTCTACTATGTTCTTATAAAAGTAATTTACGTTACACTCTGTCGCGGATTAAAATTCCGATAATCCACGATCCGTTACGTTGGAATTTGCTATTATGCCCTCAGCGACGTCAATTTTTTCCCTCTCCTTTCTCCCAATAACTATATGATTATTTCCAACGCTAACGTAAATGAGAATCTAAATTAACCGATATCGAGATGAATTAAAAACGCATCAATTTCTCACTGCAAGAGCTAATCGCGCGGCTCTTGGCTCGAAAAGCGTGTTATATCGGGTACATGTTGCAACGCGAGCAACACACGATCCATACCCTCCCCCTCCCCCTCCCCTCTCCCGCTCCCCCTTCGGTCCGTTCCTTCTTAATTAAAATCCTTTAAAGCAACAAGCGCAAATTGGCGGCAACGCAAATTGCCGTGGTCGGGAAACGCACGGCAGCGAAATCGGAAAAAGGAAGAAGGAATACCGGGGAGTGTTCCCTCATGAGGAGGGAATGGGACGATGGTAACTCTCTCCAGTGCAGCACGGCGAGAGAATTACTTTTTCCCACGGGGGCACCACCCACGGCGGGGTGCTCGCCCAGGTAGGTACATACCTGAAGCATGCACACTTTCACAGTACCCATCGTATCTAACGAGTCGTTATGGAAATACGTCGAAGCATAATGAACCAGAGGGGGTATAATAGGGATGAGATGCTAACCTACCGTCTCGTCCGTTCGCGATACACCTCACATTCCGCACCTGGAAACGAGTCGCCGCGGATCCGATCCCATCCGATCCGATCCGATTCGAGCGACTTGAAAAACGCTGTACTCTCCATTCTCTACCTTTTTCTCCCTTTTCCACTACGCAGAAATTCGCGCGCGCGGATTTAAGCTCTTTCCTAAGTACCGGTATTTAACCTGCCGAACGCGACTGGCACGTTAAATACCGGGCTGTTAATGCGGCGGCCGAGCATCGGTACTCTCTCTCTCAGCACGATTCCACGATCACACATAAGCGGAATACCCGCGTTGTGACTCACCACAGCGGTAACCGCGTGCGCGTATCGTGGGATATTCTCGGTATACGCACGTTATTCCAATGGATTTTTTTTTTCTCTTTAGTATCTTTCGGTGTCGATGCACCTCGATGATCGGCGGCCGGCGCGGTGCGGCCGTTTAATGCAGCGCGATGATGCCTTACGCGCGCCTGGTATTCACTTTACAACGACGATCCGCTCTCGCCTTTGCTTCTTCCATAAGCGGTAGCTAAAGCGACGGGGATACGAACCGTCCGGTATGTTGAAGAACACGGAATGGTACTCTGATGATCGCCAGGAAAGACTGCTGAAATCTCTCGATAATGTGAAACAGTATTTCTCAATTTAACGCGAGCATTCGATCGGATCCATTCTTACAGAGGAAGATATTTAATCATACGTGTGTTTACGTGTGTGTGTGCAGTATCAGTAGTAATAATGATATAAAATAGTAGTAATATAATACAAAGCGAATTGAAGGGTTGAAAACTTTCATAGGGGATAACGAAACACTGTGGACGCGATGCAAACACTCCGGTGCGGTGTGATCTTTTTCACGCGAAATCAGGCATAGGAAAAGAACGGAAAGAAGGCCGATTTGTTTCAGGATAAAGCGGTCAAATCGCGGAGGGATCAAAGATACGGCAGTTATACCCTCTTGATATATTGTATCGTGGATCTATGATCTCCCTGGAGGTTCCTGCGGTGGACTCGTAATCCCGAAACCCCCCTCTATAAAAGCCCCGTAAGAGATAGTTCCCTGTAATACGATAGAACTCGGTAGATCTTTATCGCGCTTTCCGATCGGTACACGAGCCATATGTCGCCCTCCTCTCTTTCCCTACTTTGATATTATTTATTCGCGTGCCTCCCCGCATTCGAAACACATCGCGGATCGCTCCACGCCCTGTGAATTATACGGAAATTGCCGAAAATTGCCTCCAATTTTCGTCCGTCTAACACGTGTGCGAATTGCTCCACCATGAAATTCGTTCAAGTTTTGGGAAAAAAAGATAGATAAGGGTAAACAAGTAAATTACGAATAAGCAATGTTTATAATATGCAAATAAGGGTATCATTGCTCTTAAAGAGACAACCATTCATAATTAATAATCATAATTAACAATTCATAATTAACAATCGCCTATTGCCTTTGCTGAAAAAGTTTAACCTTCTCTCTCTCTCTCTCTCTCTCTCTCTCTCTCTCTCTCTCTCTCTGCGCGCGCGCGCGTGTATGTGTGTGTGTGTGTGTGTGTATTCATTCATAAAATACATATTAAGGTTCAAGACACCGTCTGAAACTGTGCTCTAATACAATCATTAATAATAGTTAAGAATTTTCGAGTTATGCATTTTTCGTTAGACATCGTGAGAACAAGAGAAAGCGAGTAAAACTTTCCAAGCGCGCACATAAAATATGCAGAATGTCGATGAAACCGGAGAGTGTCATCAATGAATTTAGGCAAGAAGGCATGCCATTGGACTGGACCCACGTCAAAATACAAAATTGACGGGTGATTTTCTATGAAATTGATGACCATCGTGGCCGGCGCCACGAACCCAAGATTAGCCACAGGCGTCTATGAGTTATGAATGGACCACTGTTTTCTGGATTGTTTCGAGCAGGTACATCGAAAATGATCTGTGGCAAAGGAAGAGAATGAAAAAATGTACCTTACCTCGCTCAATTTTATCAAAAATCTTTTATTCTCAGCGTTTGATAAATTTAAGAAGTCAAAGATTTAAACATATTAATATCAAGGAGATAAATGTCATTAATTGATTGTTAAAATAAAAATATATATTCTAATTAAGTCTAATTTTATAAGTTAAATGTGACATTCTAATTAATTCGCTTTAAAAATCAAAAATAACAAATTACAATAATTCGTTAACATCTAAATTTACTTGCAGAATGTTAATTATCACTGATTTTAGATTTATTAATTTTTTATTGTTTTTGAATTTGAAAATTTATGACCGTGACAGTTAATTACAGTTGCATCGTTGCGACGCGCATTTGGCCCTCTTTAAATCCTGCGTTGAGGGAAACACGTCAGTGTTTCACCTTTTCGAGTGCTTTCCTTTGCCAGGAAAATTATAGTCACAGCATTCAAGGGTATACCTGATGTGTACCTACGCGTTTGCAGAGCCGACATGGCGAATTGTTTGCTACTGCGGGCCGCATTTGCGCCACGTATAACCGTATACTTTAGGTACTTCGATACTCCACAATTCCTTCTTTTTGTGCATTATCGAGTATAACGCGCACTTTCCTTTTTCTTCGCATGCATGGCGATAACTCAAGGTGTAAGCTAGCAAAACGTGAATGAATAGAACAATACGTAATTATGGCAAGAATACGTTTCTATTTCTAGAATTTCTATTTTTTATTTGTGTGACGAGAACAATTTACAGTGTTACATTATTTGCAAGAAAAAATTATTTGCAAGTTTTAAGATACTTATTAATATTAGATTATTAAGATCTTTCAAAGATACAACACCTATGAGTATCACAATATTATTAAATTGTTTGTCAATGCAGTATGTGATATTACTCTAGTTTTGTTAGGATTGCTTTTCAAAATAGAAAATTAAATTTGGCGCGCAGTTTGGATATTATGTAGTATATACAATAAATTCATACCAAATTACTTAAGCACGAAAGATTTATCTTGATCGTTTACCCGTTTATTGTGTATTGACAGGTCTTAAAAGACATTATATTTAATATTGTTAAAAAAAGTTGTCGATTGCTTTTTTATAGATTATTTATAGATTATTATATAGATTATAGATTATTATATAATATAAAATGTTCAGAAAATAATAGCTAAATAAGAAATCAAAATATATTTATTAAACAAATATTCTATAAATGTGAGAAATTATTGTGCGTAATTTAGATACAATTGGCGTGTCGTTTGTAAAATTAATAAATGCTTCTGTCGTTAACGTGCGTTACATTAGTTTTTATTGGATCATGTTTAAGCTGATGTAATTGGCAGAAATCCGATATCGAGAAATCTCTCCAAGTCATTTTACAGGGTGGTCCCCGATTATGTCAATCGCTTGCGAGCCCGCGCGTCTGTATCTGGTATAATTACAACTTCCCAATCATGGCGTGCGGCAAAAAGTGTGAACAATCTCTTCGAGGTAAGCTCGTAAAATATCAGTCGAGGAACCAGGGAGATTAATGGGAAAAATAGGAACGAGCTGCGAGAAATCGCGAAGGCGTCGCCTACGGCGGCAATAGAAAAGTGGCGCGGCGGGCAGTAATTTCGAGATCGTTGAGAATCGCCTAACGGTTATTACTAGTTACTTCGCGTAACGATCTCTTTCGTAGGGCAACAGGGACAACGAGTATCTCAGGAGATCAGAGTCAGGATGCGGTCGATTTTCGCGCCGTAGCGTAAATCAGCAAAAAATCGGCCAACGAGCGAGAATAGGAATTTACAATGGGAGAGATGGAATGGCGCTTAGAAATGTTTCGTGACAGAAAACGGTTTATATAATCAGGATCTCCGAGAATTTTTTTCATCGAGTGACTCTCAATGTACAATAATATTTAACTGCTTTCATTAATCGTCCGTGCATGACGACTGTAAAAAACCATTTAAGTAAGCTTTTCTAAATTATGAGTCTTTGAAAATATCCATCATCGGTCCCTTTAAAGAGATTCTAAAATCGTCTGTATTACTGACTAAACCATATAATTTTTGTGTAACAATTTTTTTTTACTTTTTTTCTCTCTTACTGATTTAAAAATCCTTTTTCAGGATTAAAGTACTATACGTATTAATATATGTTTGTGAGATGAAGTACATGCTAAGAACGACAAAAAATTTCGAAATTGAGATCTTTTTTACTATTTCTTAGTCTAATATGGCACTCCTAACTCTAAAAGCTGTCACGTCGTGACAACATTTGCTTCATGTAAAAGCTGTGTAATCTGTACTTATGAAATAGTAGTCTACAGACTAGTAGTTTGCATGAAGAACCAGTGTGGAGATCTTAAAATTGGACTTAGACGTCTAATTAAAACATAATTGTTATACGAAAAATTTATGTGTATATATGGCGTGCGTGAGTGAAATATTGATGTAGTAATGTGTTAATGACACATAAATCATCTCTGTTAAGTGCTTTGTTTAATATGACTAATCATCTTTAAAATTCCCTTAAAATGTTCAGCTGTCTTTTTTCTTCCTTCAATTTTTTATGTTCATATAGATATATAGATATATAGCTTTTCATTCAGCAAAAAATCATCCGATTTCATTTATCTTTGACAAGACTGTTCAATACGAATTTTAAACCACATTTAGATAAATCGAACAAGGTGATTCTTACGAACTTTTCGCTCGAATTCAATTCGCAAATGAAATTGTTCTACATACTCTCTCTCTCTCTCTCTCTCTCTCTCTCTCTCT
>NW_012130069.1:4444137-4451611 GCF_000143395.1 Atta cephalotes | reverse complement strand
TTTATAAAAATAAACTTAAACTTAAAAGTGTCGATAATGGTTTTTTTTGTACTCTAGAAAATATAATTGTACTCTAAAATAGCTAAAAAAATATAACATGATAGAGCAATTTTATTTATAAATTCCTTTTTGAGTGATAAATCTAATCTATAGGAATAACCTTGTTTGGTTCGTAGTCTAAAAAAAAGTTTAAATTGATCGGACAGTAATTAGCGGTGTAATTGGTTACTATTAAGACAAAAGCTATTTCAACTCTATGATTATCTGAATTGAATCGTCTCTTCAGAAACGTTTCTTTTTTTCTTACATTCTAAATTTTTAACAATATCAAGTAGAATTACAAATTTTTACAATTACATTATATTCTTTGCAGTCTTAAAAATCAGCATTTGTTTTAGATACACGATTGCGCCATTATTATTAATTGCAAAATCAAGAAAACTGATTTTATTATTAAGTCATATAGTTTTGAGCGGGATGTTAATTATTTGTGCGGGATAAATCATTAATCGAGGCCGACGTTACGAAACACTCTCGCGAGGGCGGTAACCTAGCGTCACGAAAAAAAGCGAAAGGCCATGTCACGGTTTTCGCGGTGTCGCCCCGACTTAGTCGACGTCAAACGAGAACGGAAGAGAGCCTTGTCGATCTTACGCTTCAACGGCAGCGGTAAGCCACAGAGAGCTGCTTCCCCTCATTATCTCTCCTGTTCTATTCTACAACAAATAGTGTCATTGCGTTGCCGGCGGTGTTTGCTGTGTCCGCCATCTTTTTTGAGCTAATCTAATATCGATATCGCTAAAAAATCCTTGAAAATCAAAATAATATAACATTTCTTTTTCTAATTAGTAACAGATATGTAGGGGAGAGTGGGCATGCAAGAGACTTGTTTTAAAACAGCGATTTCGTATTTCAGCTAATTGAATATCGCCAAAAATTAAAAAATATTTTCATTTGATAACAGTATTAAAATATGTTGTCCATAAACATTTGACAGTCATCGTCAAAATGGCGTTACTGTAATGAGAGAGATGCAAAATTATCGTTACAAAACGTTTTTTGAATTAAATTTCCAAGTCTTTTTCATTTTATTAACTTTTAGGAAGAGTATTTTTTTTATGGTAAGAATATAATTACAAATTCTTTGTTTATTTTGATTTATCAGATATTCTGTGACTAGATTTTTTTACACATAATGTTATGAAAGAGCCGGTATTAAGAGCTATGAAAAAGCCAATTCTATTATTGCTTTGCATAGCTCCTTCATTGCATAACCAGAGATATTCTTTTTAATACAATTGATTTTCTACTTTTTTAGTACAATTCAGGTAATTTTAATACGTCAGTACTTTTTTGAAATATATCATATTAATGATCAGTCTATTTTCATTCACTCAGCATCAATACATTGTCATATGGCGTCAATATACGATATATCCTGTCAGCACACTTTTGTACAAGATTGTCTTGAAATACAATCTCTTTCTTTGAGGAGCATACCTGTGCATATTTATAGATAAACAGATTTTTATTTCTGTTTTATTCTGTTAAAACAGCATTCCTATTCGTAGATTATGTTGCTGCTAGATTAAGTTATACTGATGCATATTACCGACTCAACTTTCACTCTTTTCAATCATTTATTATGTTTAATAGATTATTTTGTAAGTAATGAAGACTGGTGCAAATTGTACTTTGACTGGGCTTATATGACATATACAATAAGGAAAATTTTCATTTCTTTTACAATAAATGTTTGTTTTACAAAAATGTTTTTAATTAGAAATATTATATTTTCTATTTTTAACACATTTATTTATTAATTTTCTAAAAAAATAATATTTATTAAAGGATAACATTTTGATTTTATTTGTATTAAAGTTTATATAATTTCGTACTTGGCTTTTTCAAAACAGATAAGGGCTATTTTAAAATTGTTTTGAAAGAGCTGAATTTCTTGTTATGAAAAATAATGATTAAATCTCTATTAATGACTAAATATTATTTTTCTGTTAAATGAATCTTATAGATAAATGAGTACACTTAAGAAAGTGATTATATTTGTTTAACACCAGATCAAATTCTTTTTCATATTTAAAAAAAATGGCTCTTTCATGCCCACTCTTCCCTATGAAAATAAAGTAAAGCTTTAATTCTCGAACAGCCTTAATTTTCATCTGTAAAAATATAGAGAGTAACATAGAATAATCTCTTTAAATCATGAAGAATAATTTAAGAAGACCATTTGCAAGTACTAAAACAAATACTATTATTACTTTCTCTACTCATTTATTCATTACGGAAAAAAGAAAAGAGAAATAGTTAAATATATTTGCAATTTATGTATCGCTATGAATTTTCTATTCCTGCGTCACCATTATACTTTTTTTTATACAGTTTTCGGAACGCGCAGTCTTTAGCCTTCTATTTTTTTCGACCACACAATTTTCTGTGAAAAAGGTGCATTTACGGGTTTTTATCACATCAATTTTGGGAGGTTGCTCTTTTCCTCTGCAGCGACCAATTTCGCCGCTGTAATTTTAAATGTAAATACAAAATCGGGGGAGCGCCGCACGCACGGCCTACGGTTATCGAGATCGATTGCGAATCGGGAACAATTCAAATATATCGCGTGATAATATTTCGTTCGACCCTATCGAAAACTGCAAATATTTTCATCTGACGGACAAAATCGTCGTCCATTCTCGCGCGCCGGGATATTTTTATTCCGCATGTTCATTGAGCTTTCTAATCGACATCGTGAAATCGAACGCGATTTTTATATCGTTCACCGCTACTGTCGCTTTTGTTTGCTCCAGCACGGCTGTTGCGGCACAGTGATATAATTACAGGCTCGTTAAGCTTTAATGACCCCAATCCACGGAGAAACGTCTAGTCTGGACCCGATTCGTTGTGAAGTGATTAGATAAATTGTCCGATAAATATGACATTTATTGGTGCGACGTAAAGTAACGCTACAGCGTAAAGGTACAAATGCGTGTCGATAATAACGATAGTCGATAGAAAAACCGATTGGCAACGAGACAACGTTAAAGCACATTTGTTTTTCGCACGTTTATTTCATTTTTTGTCTCAATGATTTTGATTTCCTACATACACGACACACACATCACATATTAAATATATATTTATAATAGAAGTTATATAAAAAACAAGAAACTAAATTATATAAAATATGATGTCGTGAGTCACTTGCAGCGTATCCTTTATTTTTTGTGCTTTCCCACTTTTACATTGTATTTTTTCTTGGAAAAAAATTATAATTTGCGGCAATTAGGCGGCGTATACAATTTTCAGATTCGAGCTCGTCGTTTAATTATTCGCGGCAGCCGAAATCCCGGAAGGTGCGATTGCTGCCGGGCGAAAATGTGTTTATTCGAGTTAACGTTGCGCCACGCGTAGAAGATGAACACGGAGTAATACTAATTAATATTTACCTTCCGACAACATTGCATTACCGACGCACTATACATTCTCGGAATGTGTTTCCCTTCCGGAACTATTCGATACTGTCGAAAAAGAAGAAATAAAGAAATTTTTATCTCTACCCTAAGATGAAGATCATATCTCTATAATAAAAAAAATAATTTATTTGTCTTATATACCAAAAAAGGATTAAAAAGTACGAATGGTTGCTATCAGTCAGTTGCTATCAGGATTTTGTTTTAACTTGAGAATTTTGCAAGTTTAAATGAATTGTAAATTTATACAAGAACATCTTTCTCTGCATTGTTCAAATTTTCAAAAGATTTTAGACGCTTAAAAAAATCGTGAAACCATCATCGATTTCAGAGACATTAAATGTAAGTCATCTCGTTCACCCATTAGTGGATTAATCGACCATACTACGTATCCTTCATCCTTTTCTTCTTTCTTCTTCCATCTCTCTCTTTCTCGTTCGTGATGCATCGGCCGCGCGCGCACATAAAAGCCTGTTCTGGGCATTTTCGTTGTCGGGGAGGGACGCGGCCCTTCCACCAGGATATACGATATGCTATATGTCCCCTCTGTGCCCCTTCCCCGCGTAATACTCCCCATCCTGGTGGGGACGACGACCGCCTCTAGAAACGCCCTTCGACTTGCTTCATCCGACCGACGCTCGTATGCTCCACGACGAACGACAACAACGACGACGTCGGCGTCGGCAACGACGGCAACGGTGGACCTGTGCAATATACTCGCAATATACGCAGGTACGTTCCCGTGAGTACGTGTGCGCCTCCGCTGCGCTGAATGCTGATGTATACGCTACTCACACGTATCCACCTCTGTATGTGCATGTGCGTGTACACGTACATACGGCGCACGTCGCGTATGTAGGGCACAAACTGCATGGCGGAGCCGTTCACAGTCTTCCGCAGTCTGTTCCCGGCGTCGCGGAAAAAGAAAGAAACAAAGGGAGACTAAAAACGATCATCCCTCGGTATCATTCGAACGTGACACGCACGCACGCTGTACTTACGACAGAAGCTTTCTGGAAGCACGTACACGATTACTCGCGAATTCAATCGCGATATAGTGTTACATACGGATTACAAGTATCGTTCTTTTTTACAGTACTGAGAAGATAAAAAGGTCATTATTTTATCGCGCACAATGAGATTTACATCCGAAATGAGTTCTGGGAGAGAATATCGCCGTTAGTTGCCTGTAATCGAACCAGAACGGATCGATGAATCCTCTTGTTAGAGATAGGACGGTATTGTCGACGAGTAAATGTTAGAATAACATGAAAAATACTATATACAAGTGGAGATTTCTTTTATGCAAAGAGCAATTCGAGTTAATTATATGCATATAATGAATTCTCTGCAGCGAAGATAAACGAGCGTATGGAATTCGTCTTCTTTGGTTTGGTAACTGTACATATATATGAAGATACGAGATTGTTCCTGTAGAAAAATCGATAATCAGGAGAATGAAAGATTTAATTTAAAGTGTATGCGATATTAATTTTCAAAAATGTCTTTTCTACTCAAAATCAAATAATATTTTATTGACGATTCTACATATCGTATACGTAAACACCAAATCATTTTTCATTGATAAGCTTCTCTATTTTTTCCATTCGTGCTTACGTGCGGTCGCGAGTAAGTACAATGTCATGTTGATGTATCTTACTGTACGAGAATGGAATAATGCATAATAATTAATTCTGATTTACATTATGTTGCATTTTATCGCATCGACACGCATCATGTTCCTCAGGACACTTGTCATGAGCTGTCAAATGCTTAACGACACGTAAATGTGCGTATCGGAGGTTGACTTTACGTGTTTGATAGAAAATTGCGCTAGATACATTTAACGCGTTCGTGTACACACGGGGAATGCAACGCAACGCAATGCAACTCTGACACACCGACCACCACCACCATCACCGCCGCCATCGCCGCCGCCGCCGGTATTTTTTAATAGAATGGCAATAGAGAGCTCAACAGCCGGTCGGTATCCAATTTTTTTTTCAATTTGCCGCGAGACTCAGGGCGTCCGGATTCGACACACCCCGATATAACGCGCGCTCACGCGCACGTGGGACACTCCGCTGCATTCGTGTTGCGAACAGCAATGGAAATATCCAAAACAGAAAACAAAACGAAAAAAAAAAACAACACGCTCCTCCCTTCCTGCCTCTGCCCTCGGAGAAAATGCCGGCGAAATTTACTTTGCCTCCGGTAAGGTCGTGGAAATGATATCCCGCGGCTGGCGCCGAAAATTTCACGGGGTGCCGCGTGGAAAATTCGCTTGCCGGAAAATCGCACGGCGTTCATTTCGCTGCTCCGCAAAACGGACGAAAATGCGAATTTCAACAAAGAGATACGACGAACAATCTGACCGCGCGCAATTATCCAGTTGAATATCACCGACGTGCACGGAATAACTATCTCTTTTTTTTTCTAATTTTGTTTCTAGCGGTTTCGAATACGGTAAATATTCTGAATCGTGTTTCGTGCATTTGCCAATATTTCGATATTTACGCGTCAAGACATAAAGACTAACTAATATTGAAATACGGGTGAAATTTGCGTGCATTGCGCAGTTTAAAAAAGGATGTGCACACTTTTGACTTGAGCTTATTATTATCAAGTTTAGATCCGCGTGTTCAAAAAATTGCACATAGACACGTTGAAGAAAATTAAAAAAATTGCTATCCGTGCGAATGATAACCGCACGTGTTCTCATTTCCTCTTCGTCACGAGTTTCGTAAACGAAAGAACGTACATTTTTCTTTGGAAGAGCGGTAAGAAAAGAACTGGGCTTTTTATTTAAACCGCTTGGCAGCTATCCCTCCCGCGTCGGATGTACCTTTTAATTTTACTTTCTTTGCTCCGTTTCGACTGCGCGTGCAACGACGTCGTCTAACCACGGAAAAAAGTGAGCAAACGGTATAACATCGTGAAACTACCTACTAAGAATAAGAATATCGCATTCCCTTCCTAACTGCTTTTTTCTATTTTTTCTGTGCTTCATTAATGTCCTTTTATCTTCCGAATTTTTTCTTCTCGAGTCGTGCGAGAATACTTCCTAGTTCGATTCGGCAAGGAGGAATTGAAGAAAGCGTCAAAAGCACGAATATGCACCGATAATAAGGCGACATAAATTATATGATCCAGTTTATAATTAACTCTCCGTTAACAATGTAAAATTTTCATTCTTTGTCTGCAACTTGACTTCTTTAAACTTTAGTACAGATTTTTATATACTCCGGGCTGTATAAACATCTAAAAAATTCTGACATACTTATGATAGTTTTAACAATGAGTTTTTATTAAGACAGAAATTGGATTGTATTTTATTTTTTTATTATATTTTTTTATTTTACGTATTTTTTATTTTACTTTTACAGATTTAAATTGATCTGCTAGAATTCACAATTAAAAAAATCAACTATACCTTTAAAGTCTAACTATCGATAGAAGGTTAAATATAAAAACAAAGTCGATACGTGTCTGCAAACAGTCTTTTTTTATATATCTTCCATGTTCTGAAAACTCGCGTATTTTTATATTACACTATTTTCTTGAATGTTTTAGACATTTCTTTTTTTTTGTATATATGAAAGAATTTTGTCCTTGAACAAAATAGCGTTGATCGTCGATTTTATCTTGTAACAAGAAGTATCACAAGGAATCCATCACTTTCAGATCGCGAGGGCGCGTCTTACCCTGAAACGGCTCGCGGACATTGTACGAAGGTTGTTTGCCAATGTTAAGAGGTATGGCTGAGCGGGGGAGGAAATGTCGCGTTAGACGTCGCCAGGAGGGTTTCGATTGGGTCGTTCACTGGCAAAAGACAGATCGTCCGGGATCGCCTTACCGCCTGTTCGATTCTATTAAACCGACCCACTCTATCTCTCTACGCGCCCTTCGGCGCCCTACCACATATACACACAGGCAGCGAGAGAGAGAGAGAGAGAGAGAGAGAGAGAGAGAGAGAGAGAGAGAGAGAGAAG
>NW_012130069.1:4434425-4443470 GCF_000143395.1 Atta cephalotes | reverse complement strand
AGAGAGAGAGAGAGAGAAAGACAGACAGAGCTTACCGTGGAAATCCATCGGTGACCCCAACGAAACTCATTCCTATCTCGTTTCAACTTTACTCGAACTCTCGTCTCTTTTCGTTAAGATCAATTTATGGCTTCCTCTCAACCACATCTCCGCTGGCGAAATCGGAAAATGCCGCGAGGCTCGATTTTTGCGCTCTTCCGTTTCGTTATAATTTAATCGCTAATTTCATTTCACGCTAGATTAAACAATTATGTATAGAGCAAATGATGAATAATGGCTTGATCCTTTCTTTCTTTCTTTGATTTTTTATTATTTACTTTCATTTTTTTGAAAGATAAAAAATAAAGATGCGATCAAAGAAATATATATATATGAGATAATAATCGCATTTATCGAGACTGCAGATAGATGACGATTTACGATAAAAATAAAGATGCGATTAGATGGTCAGCGTGATATTAATATAATCTGCGCGTAACGAGCCTCACGTCCTCAGGCGTGCAATTACGCATTCGGGATTCCGTAAAACGCTCGATTATTCAATGTTGTCGTAACGCGAATGTTTGTGGAAAATTCATCGATTCGATTAGATTGCTGGAAGTAGAATGGCTGGTTTCGCTGTCAGGACGAACAGTTAGTAAGTTCTAACGCGCGTGAAATAATCGACCTTGCGAAATAAATGCCGCTAGTTGGAATAATATGCCAACCTCATGGTTGATGCATGCCCGTTGAGTGACAGCTGTCACACTTGCGATATACTCGAACTTCGCGTTCTTTGACGTTTGCCAAGATATCGCAGACGGATTTTGCGAAAAATCGCTAGCCTAAAGAACAATGACGCCGACAGTTGCGGAACTAGGCGAATCCGAAAGCAGCCGCGCGCGCTCGGTCGTGAAATTTTCAGTCGGAAACACGACAGATGACGTATCCATGTAACGACCTACAAACTAAATATTAAAGCGTGGATTTTTACATGCGGGAAATGAGTTTCACCGCGACTACGCGAAGCAAAAATATCAGAGGAGACCAGAAGTATCACATAGATATCTTCTTGAACAGATGTATTCTCTTCACAGAGAAATATTAAGAAATTGTTTATTATTATGATGTAAGCTAGCATACATCTTTGTCAAATCTATTCGATTTGAAAATTATTTATCAAGAGAAAAATCGATATGTGTTTTCTAAATTACAAGATTGTTAACTCTAAACAATTCGAGATTTTGAATGGAGCTTTTCGTCCCAAATAGCGAACTCATTTACGTCTTCATCGACAAGAAATGACTCCAATTTAGCGGTAATAAAATCCGCATCATGAATTTCTCGTTGCTCATTAAATTGTCCATTGAGTGTCATTTATAATATAGGAACGTCGTGCCGGCATTAAGACACGGAAAATAGAAGAGAGTAGTCGATTAGTCGTTCAACAAACAAGTACAAGTGTGGCGTATGTGGTTGTTGATTAACGAACGAAGGAGGGCTGTTAGAGCGGCGTGAAAAAAAGATAACAAAGCTCTGAAAAGATTACCATCATCATAATTTACAGCAGAATTAACTGTGGCTTTACTCTTTATTCAATTTACTCATGTATTGTAACTCTCATAGAAGAAATGATTTTGCTAAAGTAATCTAGAAATTTAGATACAGATCTGAAAAAATTTTACTTGGACCATCAAGATATTATGTAGGACAATCAAACTGTTTGCTAAAACGCCAAAATTTTTACAACATTGTTTAAAATTCCTCTACGTAATTGTTTTAATAATCCAACAAAATTATTTTTAAATTTTTGTCTAACTAAATTTTAAAATTTTTAATATTTGAACAAAATTGTTCTTTCCATATTCTTGTTGTGCATATGTCTTATAATATTTGAATTTTTCTTTGTATTTCTTATTATTTCTTATTACTTATCTACATGCTTATGATGTCCATTTTTGTCTCTTCTTGCATCATTTGGACATTTTTAGTTTAACGTTTTAGTTTACGTTTGATATTCATCATCAGATATTTCTCATTGATCTCTTTGTGTGTACATAGAGTTCATTGAACTCGTTATTCCCGTAGAGGACCGCATAGAAGCATTGTATATAAGTGAATAAAGCAAAGTCGACAGTTGGCGAACGCCTCTTCACTCATCAACTTGCTTACTTACGTGTAAATGTTGCAACTGTTATAACAGTTGTCTACTTCCTTCTTCGAGTTTTCACCTGTCGAACCAATGAACGTTATGTCCACGCATCGTAAGTAAAGTTTAGTTTTCACTAAACGAAGACTTTGCTTCGAAAGCAGGAAGCGAGCCTACGGTCTATCTTGCAGTAAGACTTGCAAGTTTCTTCTGCGTACCTTATGTTTTGTCTATATAAATCACACGCAGGAAAATAGCTCGTGTATCTTGTAACGTAGGTGTACATAGTCTGTTATTGTCCATTTCATAGCCGTCCAAACTGCAGTCTTTCCTTCTACGAGCGTGCAATTTCGGTTCCTAGAGGACGTTCCTAGAAGAAAGCGCAGCGTTCGCATATAGTCGCGGGGAAAAGACACGAAAGGATATGGTGAACGAGGGAGAACATCGAACGAGCGAACGAGCCGAAAGTAATAATTACGACGTTAGAACCCAGGCGCATTCTCGATCCTGGCGTGCCCGTTATGTCATTATCCCATTTATTATAACGATCAGGAGCCACCGCGGTGGTTCAACCGGATTCCACGCCCGTTTCTCGCTCGACGGACGCAAATTGCCCGGCACCACAACGCAGTCTTCGTACTTTGGCCGCCACAGATGATACACGATGATGTCTTGATACGGAATGCACGATCGTTAATCGCCGTTTAATCCAAGAGCCGCTTCTCTCAGGCCAAACATGGATGGATATGCAGTGCGTGCGCGCGTAACGTTGCGTTCTGGCGAACGGTCACCTCGGTTTCTCCGGAATCATAAAATTTTAAAAGATAGCTAGGTCACGTTGGAATCAGCTCGCCGCGGCCGCCATGAAGCTGCAAATGAGCGCGCGCTCGTTAATTCGGAGTGTCTTAAGTAAATGTTGGAGCCGAGCAAACGGGCGGTATGCGACGTCAAAAGTATAGGATACTGAAAGAGAAGATAGTGGGGGGGAGAGGGACGTATATATTTTCAATATACATTCTTCAATCATGCTAAGATTTAACTTGTTAGCTATTACAGATATTTATCTGTAATATTATTAATTAATGTCCGTTTATTAAGGAATTTACACACCGACATACCTCCTAGCTACAAAAATTGATCCGAGATATATACATAAAATGAGAATAAGGAAAAAGAAAACGAAAAGAGAGAGAGAGAGAGAGAGAGAGAAAGAGAGAGAAAAGAGTAACCACTCAACAAAAAGACGCACTAGTTTTCTTTCGACTGTACCGAAATATCAACTTCGTCGAACGATAATACGTCAGGTGGGGATCTCTTTTCTTCTCGTATCGACTAGACTAGAATTCATAGTAGAATTCGCGCTCGATTGTTGCCGGAGGGCGAACCCCCAGGGAAATTTGCGAAGTGCGTGCGAAACTCAGCCGCGAGCAAATGATTTAGTAATGCCTGCGTGCAAAGCAAGCCGGTTTTTTTTACACAGGTCTGAAAATAGGCGTGACGTATAACGCAGGTTCAATATTACTCGATAAGATGAGAATTGAAAATTATGTAAAAGAATGCGGCACTAAAAAAATCGAGGCTGCGATTAAATGAGGAAAAAAAAATCAAGATTTAAATTGAGAAAACAATATGTAGAAAAACGAACAAGTATTTCACTGAATTGATATTATTTATTATTTATCGCTCATCGTGTGATATAATGAAAGTTTCTAATGAAAGTTTATCAATATGTAAATGAGTAAAATGCATGATAAAGTTAAAGGCAAAGGATGTACAACTGTTGGTAGTGTAATAAAAGCACAGGTGAGTTGCGAGTCATATTAATGAACTTGAAAAATATGGGACACAAAGCGCGTGTCAGTAAAACATAATAAAGGAATATACTTGGTAATTAGATAAATACGAGTGATGTTGAGAACAAAGCGATATGGATTTCTGATGTGCGTGCGGCGCAAGGATATCGTTTACGAAACATGCGGAGAATATTAAACGCCAATTTTATATACCATAAGTAATAACCAAATGCGTACCAATAAAACCGGAATGATCTCTTCAGATAACGATAACTTACGCAAATTGCAAAAGTCACAACCATCATAATTGTCAACGATGTGCGAGTGCGGATATAAATACGGTCTCATTCGTAACTGTGTGCGTATACAGACTTCTATCGAACGCAACTATCAACCATTTTGCACAACTTTTGACTTTACATATTCTAATTGATAAGAATTTTGCGTTAAATCTAATATAAGGTAACATCTGAGTCCCGTTTTCTTAGAATTTCAGTCAGGAGAGAGAAGGAGAAAATTTATCTTTATACTTAATAAAATACTTAAAGACAATTTTCGAGAATCTTTAATTAACTGTCGTACATGAAAAGAACGACTAAAATTTTGTTCGAGTATCTAAAAATTTAGCTATATGTAGATATATGTAGATTTGAAAATAATTTTGTTCTGGGATTACAATAGTTATATAAACACACAAACTTATTGCAGAAATGTTAAAATTTTTTGCAACTTGCTTATCATACTTGAAATTCCTACGTAATCATTTTGATTACGTCCAACAAAATTATTCTCGGATTTATAATAAAATTTTTAGTTACTGGCGTACATGACACGCTTTGACTAATAAGCATTTAACTTTTCATCTTAAAAATGAAAAATGTTCATAATTTCTTCTTATCAAAATTTAGAAAAGAAAGCATCTCCCTTTTCTTCTTTTTCTTGCGTATATCTATATTCGTAACATACTTATACAAGATCTGTTCTTTTTGCTTAAATTTCTTACACAGTACATTTTTTCTCTTTTTTCTCCAAGAGAAAAACAAGAAGAGAAAAAAGGAAGATAAACGGTGTAAGTTGAAAAAGAAGAGTAGGCCAATTAAAGAATCATCTTGGGCTGCAGAATCAATGAGATAAGCATCTTTCGCGCATGTTCCGCATTGATATCATTACCGCGCGCACAACTTCCGCGTGTGGATGAGTCGCGCGATGCAAATCGCGCGCAATCTCGTTGCGATTTTCGTGACTAATCCTCATGCAGCGCGCGGCCAGGCTTTAATGTTCGCGACACGACACGTATCGAATCGAATCGGTGTTGCTCGCCCAGCGGACAGCAAAATGGCTCCCGAGCCACCGCCGAGAGTCGAAGCTCACACGCATGCATGCACGACGCCTCAGGACACGCGAAGCCATCATAATGAACAAGTGTGCGTATATGCGTGCACGCGACGCACGCGACTGACGCGACGCACGCAACTAGTCCCGCACGACCGAGACCGGCTATCTAATGTATAATCCGATATGATTCGTGCGTCTTCTCGCGTTGTTCTATACAAGAGCGTGCGCGGCTTGCGGATAACCGCGTGTCCTATTTGCACGCGGCCGCGCGGTGCGAATACACATGTAAATTGTTATTATGAGAGTCGCCAATCATCTCCGTGGCTATTTTTCTTTCTCGCGAATGAATAATCGAAACTTATGCAGATAATGTCGTAATGCAGATTTTATGAAATATTAATATAACTTGAGAACGCGTTTTCAATCCTTATGTGGAAATGGAATGCGCAGGACAAATGCCGCGAGAGGACAATCATGCATGGGAGAGGCAGAGAGTGCGGCGTGACGCGGCGTGAGGCAGGCAGATGGGAAATGCTATCTCTCGGATAAGCCGCGTCCCATATCGGTCTATCGCTGAATGTCAACTAACGAACACTACTACAGGCACGTATCCATTACTAAACAAATCACGAACGCCGTTCGACCGTGCTTCTGTAAGCTCCGCCGCTGGGCGCTGGATAATTAAAGCTGCGAGGCACATTTGATCGAGTTTCAGTCGCTCTCCGTTCGACAGACCGATTGTTCCCCATTTTAATTTTTTTCGGAAAATTGAAAAAGGAATTCACCCCCGTTTTCTCGATATTTTTTTTGCGCGCGCGCACGCGGATATGGATGCGCCCGCTACCGCGTGCGTTGCAATGTGCCTGTCTCGATGCCTGTGCCTGTGCACACGGCCGGGCGAAAATTGAAAATTGATTTCGAACGGAATTCCGAGCGATATGTCGAGCACGTATCGAACGATACCGAAATTTCGCGCCTATGAAATAGTTTCTCGGCTGTACCTACTTCGCCGGACGATTCATCAGAATGTCATTCGTTCGATGTGGGTCACGATGGACGAGTGTATTTAGATGCGGAAGAAAAATGAAATAAAAGATTATTGTGAATCGATATATATTACACCGTATTAACAAGATTCATTTTTTTTTTCTAACTGGGAGTTTAGTACTCGTTGCATTAGATATATTAGGAGAATTATGTAAATACACGAAACATGTCAATAAAAGTGTCCGCTTTTCGATAAAAACATCAAATTTTAAGGCGTAATATTTTAACGTGTAAGTACTTATTTTACACGAACGCTTCACAAATATCATCCCGGCAGATTTGTGTGCAAACGACAATGATGGCTTTGAAGAAATATGGTTAGAAAATAATGTTTAAGTAATGAAATCGTCAAAGTACGCGGAGTAAAGGCGATTGAAAGCATCGTGCCGAGAAGCTGCAACCGAGGCGAGAGAATGCGTTTAAAAGATAATCTCTAACGTGAAGGAATTGGTTGCTCGTGATTCCAGTATTTCCAGTATTTCGGGTGTCCCGCAGCGAGGCGATTCGCTCGCCAAATCGAACTACTTCATTAGCTAGAAGCCGTAATGATAATAACGCTTTTCAGCCGAAAAAGAACGAAACGATCAGCGACAATTAATAAAGAGCGGCGGTATCCTGAACCTGCTATATTATTGCCAAAGTAAAAATCTCGCATCGTACTCATTTTAAACAAACAAAATCTATTTTTAAATAAATAGCGATTAAAATAACATGGAATAAATAAATATTGACATTTTCAATTAAATTAGATGAAATTTTGTGTCTCACAATTTTTATGAATTTTATACATTTTGCCTTTCTGTGGATTCAAAAGCTAATTATTATATTTACTTTCTATAACATTTCTTAAATGCGTATCATTGCATTTATTTATGGAACATAGAATGTATCATGGGACTACATATTTATATATTTCAATATATTTCAATATATTTCTGCTTCTATTTAAAAAACAGTTCCGCTTCTACGACTTTCATCCTGTCAAATATTCCCACGCCTAATGCTTACTAGCACCTGAAGAAGCGCACGCAGTGTCGCTTTAAAACGGGAGTAACGAGGTCCTTTCAACCGCCGTCGTCGCCAGGATGCCACCAACCGTTCTAGTAACGCACCGTCAGTTTCCTGTTTGCGGTTCTCGACAGCCTTTCACCGATATTTACTCGCGGGCCTGGGCTCTCCCTTAGGATTGCTCTCGAAGACATCTCGGAAGGACTCGGCCGTAGTGTCTCGTTTTTGTTTGCACGTTAGGATTTCCCGACAAAAGGCCCGGTGCATCGTCATCCCTTTCTCCCTTCGCGTAACACTAGGATTAGAGTCAAAAGGATATTTGTGCTAATTTTTCGCTTCTTCTCACTTTTCCTTCAAAGGCCTTCAACCGCCTTTCCTAAATAAGTAGACGATTAAATCTCCACAAAAATTCAAGTCAAACCCGAAGTCAAGTTTCGTAATGATTCTTCAAATTTATTGTTAGTCTAAGCTTCCACTTTTTATGATCTTGACTCGTGCACGTAGAAAAAGTAACGAATTCTGGATTTGGGAATACGACATACATTTTAACGTATTATAAATAAAATTTTCTAAAGCGATTTTAATATTGATGCATTGCTATACAAGATATTTATTTAGATATATAAAGATACATTATTTTTTGATAAAATACATTGGATTTGGAAACCAGTAATAATTTTTGTCTTACATTCAACTTGCGCCTACATTTTTTTCAATGTCATATTACACACATCATATTATATACATTACAGAGAGAGTGAAATTGTGTATATAATTGATATAATGATTTAAAGCGCAAATTTTTAATACAAATTCTTTCTACAGCAATATCCTAGAAAACATTAATTAGAACAAAGTGATTTTCCTAATCAATTCTCTTTTGTCTTCTTTAGTAAATCTTCAAAAAATGAACGTATACATAAGATAAAACTCGGGATCCATCGACATACGTGTTATTCGAAGGTACGTGTTACGTCAAGATGTCACAATACTTAACTTTATTTTTCCAAATTTCATATATGAAAAAAAAATAAATCACGCACTTTTCATTATGCTGATAAGTAACTATCCTCACTTTTCTTAACAAGTTTGTATTCATATGCATCGCTTTTATAGACATCGCTTTTGAGATAGCGTGAAAAAATATATAATCCTTCAAAAGAACTCTTCCGAACCAAATCATTCGTAAATCTGGAAAGGGTTGGACCAGGTGAAAAGGGCTGTCATCTATTAGCCGCGGCGCAGAAAGGGGAGATATTTTCGAGAGGTATTTTCTGGGCTCGTGCACAAACTGGATCCTGTCTCTCTACCGAGATACAGAGGAAAAAGAGAAAGAGAGAGAGCCCTTAAGAACGGAAGACATACACCCGCTGCCCCATCATACGTTGTAGGTGAACCATGCATAATGTCGTGGCCACATTACCTTTCGACGACAATCTGTTCGTTGTCCTTGCCTCTCCTTTTCACTCTTTCTATCTAGCTCCTTTTCTCTCTCTCTCTTTCTCTCTCTCTCTCTCTCTCTTCCTTCATTCACACATCCTCGTATTCATCTCACTCTCTTGTAAGTACTCATTCATTTTTCTCTCTTCGCGCAAAGACGTATTTATGCGAGTGTTTACACATGAAAGAGAAAGAGACATCGAAAGAAAAGAAGATTAGAAGGAAGGAAGAGAGGGGAGAGGGAGAGAGAGGGGGAGAGAGAGAGAGAGAGAGAGAGAGAGAGAGAAGAGGAGA
>NW_012130069.1:4425071-4433699 GCF_000143395.1 Atta cephalotes | reverse complement strand
GAGAGGAGGAGGAGAGAGGAGGAGGGAGAGAGAGAGAGAGAGAGAGAGAGAGAGAAGAGGAGACAGAGGAGTGGTTTTAACAAAGGTCGATCTGCCACGCACTGCACGACAGCCAGCCATTGACATCGGGCGGGCTCTGGGTAAGGAGGACTAGATTTCACGAGCCAGCGATGCAAGATCCTTCAAAGGACGCCGACGGGCTGCCGCAAAAAGGATTCGCAAAAAAAGGACGAGGTATATAGGGAAAGAGACAGAACCACCATAGCCGCAGAAAGGGGACAGGCTTCGTCTTTAGTTAATGCTGGCTTCCGCGCACCTCGCGTCGAAAAGAAAGAAAAGACGAGAACGAAGGGGAGGGGTGGGATGGGAGGGAACTAAAGGGACAGGCGGCCGAGGCTAATAGAGAGGAAGAAGACGAATAAGAGGAGCGCGAAGCGAACGAGAAGCGGGGAAAGAGTGAAACTACTTGACGGCGAAATCCATCGCGATAACTTAATCCCAGGATTACACTACGGTTAGGTATCCGCGCAGAAATCCGATCGCGCGCGCTTGACGGGGTCCGTCAGAGCCGTTGTGAAGGAACGCGACTGCTCTGTTTCCGGTTTTTCGATCGATTTTGCGAATTTCAGCCTTTTCACTCATGTATATGCGATTAACGCGAGGATTATTATACGAACATAAAAGTTGGTATACCTTAAAATTGGATTAATTAAGTGAAGCATCAGCTCTCTATCAATATAAAGATGTCACATTTTGATAGGTACTTCTTTCTTGACTTGATATAGAATTAAATAGATCGAATAATATTTGTGTTTCGATCGTCATCGTTGTGAAAAATTTATCGCGAAAAGTATCACATGCACAATTGCGGCCGTTTCGCAATTTTGAATCGGCCTGTCGCACACGTTTCAGGCAGGTTCAAGTTAGCGATTAATTGCAAACTAAAGGAATAAGCTTAGAGTAGCTAGTAAGTAAGTAATTGTTTGGTTGGCGTTACGTACAGTACTTACAAAGCCGTGCTTGTCGCTGATGTTGTTGGTGAGCTTGAGTTTGTGGAAGCTCACGACCTTCTGCATCCACTGTTCGCCGCTGCTGGGCGAGTCCGGATGTATGTACATCCTCTTCGGCATTTCCGGGTCTGCTTTACCCGCTACCATCCACCTACTGCTCGTAACACGCGTAAGAATGTATTAGAAATTTACCGGAAACAATTCGCCACGTAACATGCCTCAACAACGATGAAGATATGAGAAATGCTCTTCATCGTTATTTAGGACAAATCGCTCGGATCGAAATGCAGACCATAAAAAAATGTCCGATAGATTATAATTTATTTCAACATCAATTTCTATCTCGTACAGTTGATTTAGTTCTTACATCTCAAGCGAAACAGTCTATGGGGAATATTTTTAATTTACGTCCACCATGCCGAAACGAATTATTTAAAGTACATTATAATTCATTGGTTGGTTTTTTTATTCGATATATCTAACTAGATTCGATTATAATTATATAATATAAGCAAGAACCATTGTGCTAATCGTGTTTTTGATAATCGAGCAGAGATTCCAATAATTTTCTCGTAGGACAGTGGTAACTTGCTTAAGCATCTCTCAACTTAGACGACAAAACCGATGATTTATTAGAACGAGTCGAAAGAAGGTTCAAATTATTTAGTGTTCCTCCTTAGCTCGAGTAGCTTCGACTCGCCGCGAGCATCAACCAGACACGATTGTTGTCTTTTAAGAGAGGCGTGTCCACCGTTCGTATTCTTTCCCGTCGTCGCAGGTGGGTCAAACGCGAGCGCAAAGGATCGAAGAACTCGTCCGACGAGTTCCAAAGTGGCTGCGGTCGCCGACGTGATGTAATCGTTCATTGTGATCTGCGTTTCGATCGTCCGAACATCGGTAACCGAGATGCCTCGTAAGAGTTTTCTCAAGATGAAGAACGCTAATCGAGTCCCTCTGTCGGAACAAGTCAATGTCTGTTGCGAAAAAGTTTCCGGTGCCGTACCGTCGTCGAAAAGTGCGCAAAAGTACGTGAAAGAAATACACAGTTGTTCACTTTTGTAGCTAAGCAAATATTTGCGCTGGGTCAAATTCGAGAGAAACTTTAAACGAAAACGAGCAAAGATGCGAAAGTTATTTTTAAAACACAAGTCACGATAAATATGATGATTAACGCGCAGCTGTTTAATAAAATTTTTAGAGAATTATAATATTTATTTGAATGTATCTTTAAAATTTTATTGGAATGTATATATGCACGGAAATTTTTGAGAAATTACAGAGAAATGAAATTCACGAAGCATCTCGGTTAACTAATGTGAAGGCTTGCGATTCCCATACAAGTCGAAATAATTTCCCATGGGACCGTCCCTTATGTGGCACTTCTGCGAGAGAATCAAATCATTCATTATTTTTTTTTTATAAATATTGCTTCGTTCACAAGAATATAAAAAAATAGATATTTAATAGTTAAACATTTAAAAATAAATTTTCAATGTATTATCTAATTGATTTTTCACATAAAAAATGCAGAAATTCAACGTGGATTTGTTACGCATGGCGGATAGGATTAATCATATTTAAGATCGCGAAAAGATTGCACAGGATTACAAATAATTAAATTATCTTCGACGAGTATGAGGAATTGTTCGCAGCGCACGCTCCACACTTATATTTCAGGAGAGGATTTCATGATACAGATAGTATTATTCGCGATTGGAACCAATTCAGGATCATTATTTCAAAATAATTCCGAAAATTATCTACAATACTTTTTATTTTAATTACTTACTTTTTATTTATGCCAAAGAAACGTTTTTAATTAAATGTACCTTCCAAAAAGTTTTCCGACTATTAATATATGTAAGAGTTTTAATTCGTAATTAAAAAGAATGATCCAGAATCGCTACGATCGCGCAGGATCAAAGTGTCACCTGTTGTGAAATTTATATCGGCATTCGTCCGATGCCACGATGTCCATTAGAAGTATGTAGCTAGCCTGCTTGTCTAATCCGAACACCCTCACTTTATACGCGGGAAACATGCGTCTGCGAACAATTTTGCAATCGCAAAAAGACACACCGTACATTAGTTTTGCCGTTCACTGTTAAGTTTAACGTTCTCCGTGAAAACGGAGAGCCGTGTTTAAAATCAACGTTTTTGGATACGGCGATGTTAATCGGATAACTAATTTTAACGATCTCGACAACAGTGAGAAAATATTAATTCTGTTCTACAAATCTATTTGTGTTTAAGAAGATTTTCGAATATTAAAAGTAAAAAAGACAAAAAAAAATACAGATATCAAGAACAACACAAAGGTGTCGTACATGTTAAGAAATCATGGTTTAGAAAATGCTCGAGATCGTTAACACGAGTTATTCGCGACATTTACATTTTTATGAGTCCACCTTTATTTTTCCTACACCACACAAAACCTCTACCTGTTGTGGAACTTGTATCTGTAGTCATCGGCGGCGACAATGTCCAGTAGAAGGATGTACTTGGCCTTGGCATCCAGACCGGAAACTCGAAACTTCATCTGAGGAAACATTTGCCTAGACCCCCGATCAACACGTACACTTCGATTAGATCGCTTGCTCGATTAAACGAGCTAACTTATTTTTACTTAAATTAGATATCATGCAGCTATCGCGCTTTATCTTATTATCGTTAGACTCATATCGCGTTTATGTGTTATCCTAGGATAATTTATGTAATAAGACAAATATAACATTCCCGTGAATAATAAGAGAGTTTAGATCCAAATTTAATTGGGTGGTTCCAATATGTTACCAACTATTATGCACAATGTTATACACCTATTTTCTTACATCATAATATAATTAACAGAAACATAATATGTATCTGTACACGTGATTCGAAAATAAATAATTTATCATTTATTTCTGCAAAGCACAAAAATAATGTGCGATATATTTCCGACATATATAAAAACATTAAATTTTAATTTAGAACACATTTATTCTAGAATTCGCGAAAAATGAATTCTCGTCTCTCGCGAGAAGCGATTTCGGCTCGGAAGTCCTCGCTCCTGAAACAAGCTCGAAAGGGATGAAACGCGTGCACTCGCACAAGGAACGTCACGCGGTCGCGAGTCACGTCGGCGACATCTAGTAAATCCTGAAAGGTCGGAATAGAAACGTGCATGAGTCAATCCCAGCCGCTGTCAGACAGCGGACGTGCCGCGCCGTTGGCTTTCGAGGCGCACGTTCCCTGGAGTAAAAACCGGACCGGGGACCTCGTTCCCCAGGTTAGACCGACGACGATCAAGATGCGTTCGGCCGAAGTGTGCATGGAGGAATTATATTCGCCCGACGAAGAGGAGACTCATGACCGGCGTCGCTCGAAAGAAAATCTGGAAAATCGTCGCTCGGATTCACGTTTTTCAACGGAATCCGGACATGTAGCTCGCCGGTTCTACAATGAAAATTACGTGCGACATGTTTTTCTTGAGAAAATCCGCCGCGCATCGGGATTCCATACGAGGGATTACATCGGAGTTGTGCCTATATATCTATCGTCCTGCACGCGCCAATCATGTATAAAAAAAATTAATGCAGTATATAATGCTGTATATATTTTTTTTATATCGTAAATTCTTCTTTGAAAAATCTAAAAAATAATACATGCACTTTGATTAATTAGTATTATCATTATATGTACACTTTAAATCCAAGTGTGTAATGCTTTCATATATGCGTCTTTTCAATGTAAGTTTTCCAAAAATATAACATTATATACTACACGTTTAAATGTATAAGATACATCATACTCGTATCGTCATGATTCCAAAATTTTCTTAATAAAAATTAATACAATTCAATAATAATGATTGTAGACGTAAGATTAAAATGTTACACGTTCATGTCATTATATATTTATTATAATATATTTACATCTAGCATATAATATCAATAAAATACTTATGTCTCTCACAAAAAGTGTATAACATACTGTTACTTTCTTTGTAATATGATTCCAAGTTCCATCGCACCGAAATTATAGAATTTTATGAAGATATTTAAAAATTATTATACCTTCAAACTTATTGGTACACTTCAATGCTGAACTTTTTGCAACAAAAAATTTTATTATCATGATTAGATGCTAAGAGCTCATCAAGTTTAAAAAATATATTAACAGATCTCAAGACATTATGATGTATATATTTAAAGACAACAGTATAGGAGTCTCGTTTAAGCTCTATAAGTTCAGCAATAAATAGTCATTAATAACAGCAAACAAAAATTTCTAATTCTCCTGATTCTTTGCTTCAATTAAAAAGTAAGGATATGCTGTATGCGATCGAATGTATAATAAATCACTTTTTCAATAAGTAAATGAATAAAAAATAAATATTGACTGTAAAAGTCTTTAAACAATAAAATCAGAATGTCAAATATAATAATGGAGAAAAATTATTTCATAAGTGTTTCAAATTTATCATAAATACACAGAGACAAAAATGAAATTAATCAATTATTAGAAAAAAAGATCGCGAATAACAACTATCAAATATCGATTGAAGACGATTACCAAGAAGGGCCGGTTGTTCGTTTCGTTTACATCAAAGGTATCACTGGGATTTTTGGTAGCATCTGCCTACTGTCCGTTGAGACATTCTCCGTCAAATTCCCGGCGCGAGCGAGGATAGGACAAGATTTCGGCGCATTCGCTCGCAATAAACGAGCACCGTTCTCATTCACGTCAAGGAAGACATTAAGCCGGATTATCCGCGCTATGTGAGCCAAAATATCCCGCGGGAGGAGACACGAGAATCCTGCGATGAACGTAAGTGCTGTCAGCGTTGGATCGCTAAACAAATGCTACGGAACGCTAATATCTATTCGACGACTATATAATCGCTCGATTGTATAACGCTAAGATACTTTATTTTCGCCTCGCGAAATACGTTATTTCGTTATATCACGTCCGGTCCGTTTTTACAACGGTACTAAATCAATAGCAGGGTACAAAATTATAATAGAAGTTATGCTGTCTTATATAATTCAAAGACGAACAACTTACAATCCGGCGGTATTTAACTTAGAGCAATTAAAAAAACAAAAATGCAGACAGACACGCTACAAATTTCCTAAACGTTTTACGTGAGCGTCATTATCTTTAATTAATTCACATAAGATTATCAAATTAATCAATGATACGATGCGTTATTGATCTGTGTTTTGAATTGATTAAAAAAATCAATCAGAGACGTGTGTAAACAACCATCTTCTAACAGACATTATATTCATACCTGAATTTAATTGCTGCGAAAATACATAAAAGCAATAAAAAATATATGATACAGAATCTGGACGCAGATATCCAAAATACTGGGATGCGAACGGCACTATATTATTTAACGACTACAAACGAGAATCTTTAAAAAATCGGGCGTATCTATATGTTATTACTTTGAAATCACACGCAGTGTGTGGTTAAGATTCATCCGGTTGTCTCATATATCATAGAAGCGACGCGATGTCGATTTCTCGTGACACAACGCGACCTTCTTTTCCGTTGTACATAACTCTTAGCTGATATATCTGCTAATGAGTGACAATACGGGTAAACAAATTACGAACCGGTTCGTTGTCACCGCAAGAAATTGCTGAAAGTTGTAAATCGTCTGATAAATGCGCCTTTGAGAGATTTCGTTTTCACCGCAGTTCCTTCTTTTCTTCACATTTAACGACGATATATCGTTACACGAAACGATAAGATATTTGCCACCGATCGAAAGCAGCTGTCCGTTTGTCCCGAGTGACATACGACTACCACATTTCCCTGATCCAAATTTGGGGACACATTGCCGATCAAGACCATCGTTCGTTGTAGTAGGTCAAAGCAACCCAAAGTATAAGCATGTGTTCCTTCATACGATCTTTTTATAGCTCTCTCTATCTCTGTTATCCCTTTTTTAAACGGTTTTGTATATTTTATACATTTACGTATATTAAATACGAAAGTAAAATAAAATTTATTGACATATGTTTTATATATTTGTATCATTGTTTTAAATGTAATATCTTAAACTTTTTATGTAATACCTTAAACTCACTTGAACAACAAAAAATGAATGTCAAAATCAATTGAAGATTTTTTTTCATAGTATTGTTTATTTTGAATGCTCAATCAGAGAGATGGTTTTCTTTAGAATAAAAGGTATAATATTCCTTAGGAAGTCGAAAAGACTGTTTGACTTTAATGATGAGCCTCCACCCAGTAGATTACAGGAGAGGAGTTTTGAAGTCTGAAGATCGAAGCCTTATGGCAGCGACCAAGTCATCAGAAATATTTATTGGATACGATCCGTATCCTCATTATCAGATGTTGCTGTTGGGAAGAATGAGAAATTAGGTGCTAGATCGCGTTTGATTATTGTCGATATACGTCGCGTCAATGTCTATGTCGGTAATAATATTAAAAATTACATCATAAAAGAAGTGATCGTGTGTACGATAAATTGTATTCAAGAAAATTAAAAAGATATCAGATTAAAAAGATTCGGTCGATGATAGCGTTCTTTTCTACTTTTATTTCGAGATCGAGCAGACCCGCGATAAATAGAAATCATGTAATTTTTCGGTGTCTATGAAATTCATGTAAATTTCCCAGAGAGCAGTATAAACGTAATTTATACATAAACGTAATATTTTAATGTAATATTATACGTAATCCTATTGTTCTTAAGTTTTGCCAGAACAAATTAAAATGTGATGTAATAATCTCGATATCGAAGTTCATGTTAAAATATTAAGGTGGCGTGAAATGAAAAGTCAACGGTATTCGTTTATTCATTTATGTACATATGTATACGGCGCTACGCTTATGTTCTGCGATTATTGCTATTAAATATGTAGACGACACAATTACATGAGGAAAATGATAACGACGGCCGTGGCGATATCAGATTATGATTGATTTGCGGAGGTATCGCGCAATGAAATGGAATAGAATACAAAATAAAGTGCGACATAAAACGAGTAACTTTGTTGAGGCACCTGCTTCGTCCGACATTCGGTCATTCGGCGTTCCGTCCTCGTTTGTAATTCTTCGTTACAATGTTCAAAGGGCTTTACACATAGCAATCTCCTTCTCTTTCTCTCTCTTTCCCAAGTGCATCGCGTCAGTTTATTTCCCATACGGCATATGGTATACTTTCATTTTCGAGACTTTTGATCGATCCACAGTGCGCGAACCTATATCGCGGATATCATCACTAATAAGTTGCGAGATGCTAATCTTTTTAATCGATATATAATTTATGCCTTATTCTCTCCACACACAATGATTGTGATGATCATGATGGTCGCAATTAACGATCAATCGGATAGACTCATTCTTTTTATTCTTTGTATAATCCTATCAGATTAATTGTTACTTTAAATCTATGTGTCTCACATAATTTAACTAAAATTAGCATAAGCAAATACGTTTAATTAATTGCATGTTATATAAATATTAATTATTCATATATTAATTATGTGTGCAGAAATACGTGACATGTATTTTCATCATTTTGTTTCTTCATTTCGATCATTTCAATTTAAAAAAAAAATATATTGGGTTGTCCGGAAAATTCGTGCTACTA
>NW_012130069.1:4421759-4423143 GCF_000143395.1 Atta cephalotes | reverse complement strand
CTCTCTCTCTCTCTCTCTCTCTCTCTCTCTCTCTCTCTCTCTCTCTCTCTCTCTCTCTCTCGCTGCATTTTGCCTCACGCACGCGGAAGTGGTTTGCCAGTTTCGGGTTTAACCACAGAGGTGCACTTCCGGAACACCCAGTATACGTGCTCGGTACTGCGCTTTCCGCGGTATACGGCAGGTGGAAGAGAGATCGCTTCCACGAAACCCAAGGAACCCACGGTGATGTGCAAGAGCACGACAACGATGATGCGACGAGCGAAGCGTGCACATACATCCTCTCATCGTCGACATAGTGTATGTACACACATACGCATGCATGCATCTCTCCTCTTCTCTCACGCGACGACATTGCGTGAGCTTTCCTCGTCGCGTCTCACCGAAACCTCCGCTGTCCTTCTCTCCCTTCTCACGTATTTGTTTCTCGAACGGCGCTAATTTTCGGCGTTACGGCTCTATCACCAGTGCCCGATCTAAACGGGCGGCAGCCTCGGGCGTTCTTTCGACGTTTCGTGCCGACCCTATGGCTTCTGCCTCGTTAACAAGAGATGGAGAAACGGTGTGCGGTTGCACACCGATTGAATATGCGTATACCGCACACATACATACATTGCTTTACTCGACAAAGCCCTCACTGCGTCGAGTTTCTATAGTCGCGATGATCGCCGATCGTTATTAATACAGCGAAACGTGTTAGATAATTTCTCGTTAAACAATTGATCACAATGTTGGGCAAAAAATAGGAAAGAGAAACAAAATGTTTCACAGAGATTAATTTTTTTCTATATACATTAAGATTATTAAAAAAAAGAAATCCCAAATTTTCAATTGATATTAATAATATTCAATAATTTATAATTCTTTCTTTTTCTATCTCTATACGGTCATACATTCATTACTTATAATTTATATAATGGAAAAAAAAGAAGAATAAAAATATTTAAAAATTTGTCTTTCACGTAAAATTCTTGGACGAAAGTGGTTCCTATGAAACAATCTCATTCGTACAAGTATCGTACTTATGTAAATTTGAGAGCCTCGTTGAGCAAATAAATAAGGAGAGACATAAATAAGGAGAAAAAGAAAGGGGGGAACCACTCATCACAAAATCTCTTACGATATTGTCGATGAGTAATGATGACAAATAGGAGAAAAAAGGGACAGCACAAGCACACAGGTGCATGTTGCTGTTGCTATTGCCGTTGCTGTCTCTTCACTGTTGCGAGAATCACGCTGATATCTCGATAGAGATACTGCATCTGCCGTTAGTTCGATGAAACCAACCGCGAATTTATGACGCGGACGGACGCACGATGTATCGTTCCATGTAATTGTCATATGAGAGAGAGAGAGAGAGAGAGAGAGAGAGAGAGAGAGAGAATAT
>NW_012130069.1:4396147-4419653 GCF_000143395.1 Atta cephalotes | reverse complement strand
GAGAGAGAGAGAGAGAATATGAATCGCACAACGCCTTATTTACTACAATTTACACACACTAGTTTCGCGCTTCCGACATTTCTCCTCATAAATGCAAACGCATTATTAAGGAAGAAAGCAGAAAGATAAAGATGAATAAATAAACGTGAGAATAACTAACAATAAATGATTTAAATATATTTAAAAAAACGCGTTAATATTTTTATATTTTACGTATCCAAGAAAACAACTATATTTAATTTATTTTATCGTGGTTGTACAAACTTTTACTGATTTACAAATTTTCGAGGCTCGAATGGGATTTTCTTTATCTCTTTTTACGCTGCAATTAAGAAAGGCCTCGAGCCCTTCACGTGCGCGGTTTCTTTCTCGCAGCGCTGAGAAATTCAAACAACGTGCCGATGGAACGTTACGACTTTGCGCGACTAATCGTTATGATTTCTCTGGGTCGTGGCCGGAGGCCGTAGAAAAAGAACCCTCGTTATTAGCTTGGCGAGAACGAGCTCCCCGGTAAGGCGTAACGATGCAGTGCGGCGGACGGATAATGCTCGTCGACCGGCAACGGCAACAGCAACCGTAACGTCTGTAACGCGCATACCCGTCGCATCGCATCGCCTTTATGCAACATGCAGCTCGCCAAAGAGCTTGGACCGATTCTCCCCGCCTCCACCGTCACGCACTCATCGATAAATCGAAAGGGGGGAATCGTTATTTACGGCGCGTCATTACACACGACGGGGACGCGCCACCGAAAGAATCCCGCGCAACCCGGTAGCTTTAAGTTAATTTATTTTATCGCTAAGACCGCGCTACGCGCCCACCGATGATTTGCTTTCGCGTCCCTCTTTCGCATGCCCATTTATTTCTCTTTCTCTCTCCGTCAATCTCTTATACCACTCTTATACTCCTTATCTTTCTCTCCTTCTTCAACTTCTCGTCGATCTCAGCCTACGTAACGGGTGACACGCGAATCGTACACGCGAATCGTACACGCGGTACATATAAGTCTTCCCCCACCCCCCTCTTCTCCGTGAGTTTCTTATTAAGAGATTGAGCTTTTTGCTTTTAACATTGCTAAATGACTCCTGTTTGAAACAAAAGTTCGCATGCACGAAAAAAAAAAAACGATTTTGTTGAAGTACCTAAAAATTTAGTTATAGATACAGATCTGAAAATCATTCTGTTGAATATCATCAAATTAAATACGTAAAATGTTCAAACTCGGTTGCCATATATATAGAATGTCAAAATGCTTTTTGCATTGCTTATGCTTGCTCTTTTCCGTAGGCAAGAATTAATCAATATTTGCTATGTGAATTATACATATGTCTCGTCAATATGAAAATCTGTAAGTTTTAATAAAAATTCCTTAATGTCGAAGATCAACGACTTGTTTACCTTCTTCTTTACTCTTTCTTGCGGAAGCACCAGTTACAAGGACACGGTTCATCGTATCTTTCACGCTTTCCAAGGTAAGAAGCACATAAAATATAGGTTTAAGAAATCGTACGACTCTGCGCAAAAGGGACACCGCGTCGAGGAAATTAAAAAATCCTCCCGAAACTACACTGTAAATCAGCCACGTCACAAACATGTCGTTCCCCCCTCCCCCTCCTCACCTCTCTTCATTCTGAATCCCGATGAATCAATCGCGCTGTATATCACAAAATTATCGCGTGCACTTCCAGCGTCGTTATTTTAATCTGCTTACGCTGTTACGTCTCGCAAATTTATCGACATGTCTCATAACGATACGCAAACCGTTCTTCTCGGCATTTCGACTTCAGGAGGAAGCGAAACACCCCGGAAAAGATCGGAGAAGAGTGCAGCGAGGTGAACAAAAGGAGACGACGAGAGGAGAGGAGAGTTTATGGGACGACTAAGGGCAAGACACAAATCTATTCGTGAACTGAGAATAAAAGAAAAAGATGCAAGAAGAGCAAGGAGAGGAAAGTCACCTCTCCACCACCTTCCTATCCTCCATCTTCTCCTCCTTCTTGCCGCCCTGTTCACTCCTCTCGACTGCGCGAGACTCTTGTCGAACAAATCGGTACAAACGATCGTCGTAAAGCAGTTAAGGTCGAGTTTATATACGCCTTTCTACCGTAGGGCCCCGCGTACAGGGCTCCAAAGAGAGATGAGCGAGTGCGATAGGGAAACCGATAGTCGCCGCTCTCTGGCATCGCCAGGGTTTCGAGAGCTTCTTCTCCCTTCATCCTTCGGTCGCATCTCCTCTCACCAGGAACCCCCGCAGCGAGCAACTTTTTTAACCGGATCCGAGAGAGGAGGATCGACAGAACATACCCAAGTCGCGTCTCCAAAAGTTCTCCGAACCTTTCGTCCTAGCTTTTTATTACGGATGCGATTTAGATGAGATGGAAAAGCGTCGCATATATCTTTGTTTCAACTCAGTTCTCAACTCGAAATCGAAAGAATTATTTCATATCTCATAGCTTTTGTAATTTGTCAAAACTTGGATTAACAATCTTTATATCTTATAATAATTCCTTAAGATAAAAAAATCTATTTTAGTAGTCTGAAATTTTGATTGACTACGACTTTGAGGAGAAAAAACTGTAGCACATGACACAGCAAATTAAGATCTTGAAAGAAAATAAGGAGATATATTCACATATATGTATATCGAATGACTCTCATCACTTCCTGCTGCTCCGAAGGACAGCGGGCAAAAGTTTTGTGGTCGAGAGAAGACTTCGTGGTAGCTCCGGTATAATTCCGGGCGTTTATGACTTGCCAAGAACAAATAATAATTTAGTGGGCGTCTCCCGGCCTTCACCCCCTACTCGGAGAAATCCCTCTTCTCTCTCCCTCGACAAACTCTATTCTCGCCGACCACACTGTATAAATAACGAGTGGCGCCAGCCGAACTTCCACTGTTACATTATCTCTTATGGTTTACACGCTATAGGGCACGCCACGGCCATCATTATATCTCTCGTCTTCGCGTCTCCATGCGGGCGTGTGCGTGCGTGTGCGTGCGTGTGCGTGTGCGTGCGGAGACTCTCCACGTCGTGATCTCGCCATGCGGCCGTCCCTATAAGATTTCTTATTAGTCTTCTTCAACTCAGGTGTGAGAAACTCGGAGAACTCGGCTCGATCGTAATGACGCACGATCGATTACGTACCGGGTGTCGTAAATTTACAGCCGCTATAAAATATGACGATGATCATCGTCGTATGACGATGGAAGAAAAAAAATTTGTTATTAAAATTAACGCACGCGATACTTTCACTTCCCCGATTTTTTTCTTCGTTTCTACTATGTTTTCCCTGCGGCGCATGAAATAACAAATCGACCATGAAATAAACGGTGTTAATTATTTGATATTGACAGGCATTAAAAAGATAAGAGAATAATGTATATTGATATTACAAGATAGTACGGATGTTTCTACGGCTTTTGAATTAATAGAAGACTGCTACAAGTGGGGTAACCACCGTACAGTGTATAGCCGTATAGCGGCAGCTGGTGAATGGCGAGGTACCTATTAAAGTCCTCCAGATAAAGCGCGAGATTAACTTACCCGCATACGATCGCTAATTAATCAGATCCAGCTTGTCGCTGCCGGCTTAATATCGTGCTTGTGATGTAGAACAACATTTGCACGAAGAACAATCTCGCGACACTTGAGCTAATCGATCGTTATTTATAATGACAAATGCAATTGAAAACGCAGATTGATTCAAATTTCTTTCCACATTCATGTACATAATTATGAATAAAATAATTATAAATAAATAATTTCCGAGAAAGTTAGATCGAGTGATTTCAATTAATAATTTTTATGCCACGCTCATTTCCGCGAAGAATTTTTGCAGGAAGATGACAACGTTCCAAAATAAATTTAAAAAACTGACGAACGCAAGAAAGCGCCGTCCTGGAATTCAACATCTTCTTGTTTCACCCTGGTGTTTCACATTGAATTCACACTTTCCACGCCGTGAGAAAGGGGTTGGCTCGCGCGTCATATTCAAGTGGCGTAGGTTAGGCCGAAGGCGAAGAAGACGCCCGTAACAGCTTTCTATTTGCATACTACCGCCTCTCCGCGTTTTCATCCGCGAAACCCCTCCTTTCGACACCACCGTTATTTGCATTCAGAAATTGGCCGTCGACCGCATAGCGATCTCCTTCCTTCCTACCTACCACGCCACTACGTATCTCACATTCTCTCCCTTCGTTGGTCTTAGCCTTCGGAAATTTTGAATGAGCTACCAGCTCGGTTCTCTGATTGTGAGATCCTTTTGAGATACTTTACGATGAGATATAGTGTCACCTTTAATTATTTTAAAAGTCAAAATAATAAGAGTATTAATTGAATCGCAACACACGTTTAACTCTTTCAAAAAGTATTTCATGAGCTTTATATTGTATATAAACAAGATTTAATCCCTCAACAGAATCTGATATTTTGTGAAATATGTAGGTATACATAGAGAAGATGGTGATATTATGGTTAGTATATGTGTATATTGTAATTTCCCTTAATATAGCGAATCTTAATGATTACTTATGGAATTATTTGTTCAGTAGTTTTCGCCGTTACATCATAACACTAATATACTAATACTCAATAGCCACTTATTATAACGCATTTTTGCAAGTATTTCGAAACGTCGTTGAGGTACATTTTAGCATTTAATTGTACTATTTCCTCATTTTTCTTAAACTTGAGTATTATCACACAAATATATGTATTTTTTGTTGGTATTGTTTGCTATTTAACATTTTATTTGACTGTATATGTTTTGAATTATGCGAATTTAAACAATAGCATAGCATTTCGCTAATGTGGCCCTCTGTGGGTATTGATTACTCACGGTCTCTCTTTTTTGAAGTTTTCATATCAAAATAATTATTTGATAATCGATTGTAGTTCTACTAATAATCTATAGTTTATATTTCGTGTACTATTTTTAGTAGCATAGTACTGAGCATCTTATATGCAGAAGTTATGTGAATGTACATTTATTTGCATACATTCTAAGATATTTTATCTTTTTGTTAATTGTGTTGACCAAATACTGTTTTCTAAGTAAAACTAATTTTTTAAAGCTATTTTTATGAAAGGTCATTACCATCCATGTTTTTGTTCGAATCATTATGCAATGTGACGCTACATTTTTATTAATAGTGTTCTAAGCAATAAATATTTCGTAACTTTGAATCCAGAATCGATTCAACATTTTAATTAATGTAATAATCAAGTTTTAAACTTAAATATTGATTATTAATCAAGTTATTATGTAAAATGTAACAGGGATGCCATAATACCACCATCTTCTCTATATATTAATATTTTTAATTTATCTAATAGGGTACAATATGTCTAGATATGTGTTTCAATTAAATTTACAATTTATTCTCGCGATATAATTAAAATGTTCAATCAATCATATAGACCGTTTTTCTTGAATATTTATAGCGCATATAAATATATTTATGCGAATAATGCTAAGTTTTATAAAGTTTGTTTTTATCGTTAGAAAAATATACTCGTTTTAATAAATGCAATCCGCCGACTTTTTCAATCTCCTTTTATCTTTTGGCTAAATCGAAAAATATTCTTCTAAGGTATATCATCCAAATTGAGTTTTAACGCGGCAACTGTAACGGGCGAAAAAAAAAAGAGAAAAGAAGGATCCCGTTGGACGCAAGGAACTATAATTATCCTTCCGCATACATATCAGTCCTGGCAGTTTATATTTATATTTCGTAATTATAAAAATGAACGCGCACCGCTGTGTCCATCAAGATTTAAACCAGCTGTAATGCACGTAATACGATGCCCGGCTATTAACGCGCCGCGTTGTTATACATTCGTGCGATACGAACAGCGCACCGAGTCGAGGTGTATGCGATGCGCGATGCGCGATGCGCGATGCGCGATGCACAGAGGAAATGTGTCGCGAGGCGCTTAATTAGACACTTCATGGACACACCTATCGTGTTCAAGGACCGATAACGTTACACACGTTTTATCGTAAACTCGAGCTGATCCATGCCATCGACATTATCGGCGATTTTCTATTATATCTATATATTTCGTTTCGTTATCGAACGTGACTATCGTCAACCACAGTTTTGGATCAATTGTCCGTGTCGATTATTTTTCCCTTTTTCCGTTCAGACTCGTTCAGTTAACAACGCTTTGCATTCCGTACTGACAATGTGCATCCGAGTGATTCGAGAGATTCGGGACTTTATCCTCAATATTAATCGAGAAGACCGTCACTCATCCAACATCAATGCCCTATTAAATTCGAGCGGGCCCGCTTTCAACGTATCGAGTTTGAAGCGAGCGTCGAAAAAGATGATCTCGACATATCGCGAGAGGATAATAGGTATCGTGCTCTCTACTGACGGATAATAAAGCTCTCGCACCTGTTTGAGGCGCACGTCAGATCGCAATCGCCGTTTAATCCCGCCGCGCCGCGCCGCGCCGCGCCATTCCAACGCCGAGAATGAGCAATGTGCCGCGGCAACTTTAAATTAATATATTCCCGCGGAATTCGATCTGATAACGTCTATCCGATCACCTCTTTCCCGCGGCTCGATAACGTGCACACGCAGCAGCGCCGATCGATCAAGATCCAGCAACGTAACTGCGGCAAGCTATCATAAAAGCCTATAACGTGCGTTTTTACTTATTATTATATGGCGTAACGTGAGGAAGGGCTAAAGTTAGTTACATTACACATCAAATTTATGAATCATTAATTTATTGGCAATGTATCGAATATACGCGTAAATGCTCGATATTATTTCACCGATTGTTCATCATTTTGGAATGTAAATTGTTGCTCGAGATCCCGTCGCGCCTTCCTGCATAGCGTGTTAACAAATTTTCACCTATGTTTGTGGAATTTTCCGCCACATTAAGCGTCGCGAGATCGGCAAGGTTTTCTCCATGTGACTGTCCTTCTCGTGACCGATTTATCGCGATCGGTGAACGATGGTCGACGCTTCCGCGTATATATGATATGATTCGTGATTCCGTGCTATTTGCATTATTTCTATTGCGGCCTTTATGACGCGTACCTATTTAAAGCGCGGCCTTAAAGACGATGCATTCTGACCTGACGCGGCACAATATCGTACGACATTGTTCGAATAACAGTACGGCAATAATTTGATTTTCGCAACGCATTCTACGAAGAATGAGAATTTATGATGCACGCATATAACTGCGCAAGTAGCCTCGAACTTGTATTCACCTGTATTTTTATTGCGGACTGCTCTGAAAAACCGTCGCGCATAAGCAAATCGCGAACACGGTTATCCCCGTATCCATGATGGATGGTCGCGACAAGTGGCAAGAAAATATCGCACTTTATGCGCAAATGTATCACCGTGACAATGCAGTGTATTTAACGCCTCATTACCTCGCCGCATGCTAATATATTCGCATTAACCTTCCGGTACGTGGCATTGACTATCAATTGTAAGTAGTAATTTCTGTACATTCATTACCTTGAGAAATTTGGCAATGAATTTTAAAATATGATTTCAATAGAACTATATCTAATAAATGACATGGCATAGTAATAACGTCCAATAAATATAATAAATATTTTCATCTGACAGAGAAGTGATCGGTGAAACATTGAGAATATTCTCATCAGCACAGAGATTTTGAGATCGACAGGCAATAACAGGCGTAAATAAAATTTCTTTACCTCCTCTACTTTTTATATTTTCATAAAAGCCGTATTTTTTTCTATCTTTATTTATACTTTAATTTTATTGAAAAAAAATTTAGCTATCGAATAGTAAAGCTCGATGATGGAAATTCAATCAATATGGATGCGTGACTTGCATGCAACCGACACGCGCCAAGTTTCGCGCCGATCGTTAAATGTCGCTCATGGTATGAAAAGTGCGGGTTTCCACGGATAGTTGGAAGCTTACAAGTAAGAAAAATCATTCTAAAGCGCGGGTTCAGCACTTTCTCTTATTGAGCGTCACGCAGTACGACGCGCGCAAAACAGCTTTGCGTGCGTCGATACGATGGGATGCACTATCTCGTAATCGCGTGTACGGGCTTTTGTAACCTTGAGACACACGCCGCCAAGTGCCGTCGAAGATAAGGACACTCGCGTTTGAATAAAGTAAAAGAAAAAAGAAAAGAACAAAGTCGACGAAGAAAGACTACGTCAGTATGAAAAACAAGAAGTATAAAGAACAGAGAGAAGATAAGAAAAGAAGAAAGTCAAATATGGATAAAAAGTAGTATTGAAAGATATTAGACAAATGGATGAATGGATGAGTGATTTAATACTAAAAACAGATTCACACGCGATAATAACTTAACTTAATAATATTGTTTATATAACAAAATATCAAAGAAAAAATTAATTGCAAAGGCAAAAACAAGAATGAGATATAGGTAACAAGATACAATGAAGAAGCAAAAACGACATGAGACAAGGTGGTTGAAGACGCGAAAAACTTGTCGATTAGTGAACAAATAATAAGATAACAGCCGCCTGGGGAAACAAACGATTTCTTTCTTTCTTTTTTTTTTTAATGTAAAGCCACGAAAATCAGTGGCAGCCGCGGAACATTGTCGTTATCCACATCGAATCGCAATTGAAATTACGCAATCGTATCTCTTCGTTTTCCTTTTTCTTTTTTTTTCTTTTTCATATACGAGACAATACGCGTGACGATTTTCACATGGCGATCGAGGCCACATGAGAGAAAGGTGTAACCGATATAGGTATCTATAGAGCTGTTGGAGACAAAGTGCCTGCGGCATGTACCAGCGCGGTAATGAATTGACGCTTTGGCTAATATTTATGAGCGGTGATGCAAGAATGTGGCGATTATATCCCCCTCCCCTTCCCCTCGATTTGTATAATTACCGGGCACGCGGAATGTACAGGACAGCTATCGTTTAACTGGCACGGAAAGATTATAGGCTTCGAATGCGAATACATTGCGCTAATATCCCGCAAACAGGGGCGTCGCTTACGTTTTTCTTTCTTTATTGTGTGTACGTTTTCGACACGAGCACCAACTTGATTCTCCAAAACGGTGGCTGCGACGGTCTTAAATCAACGCTCATGATTTCAGTTTTTTTCCCTTCTTTTCCTTCTTGCTTTATGAAATGTCTCTCTTCGGATAATGATCTTCGAGACTCGCTAATGACTTTCGTCGAAGCATAAAGCGTAAAACGCGATACTTGACAGCGGAAAAACTAGCGGAACGTGAGAAGGCTTAAAGTCGTCCAGTGCAGATACCATCGCTCTTAAAGAGTGTGACCTGGAGAGTGGAGGGCGTTGAAAGAGTGCAAAGCAAGGCCAGGCACTTAAAAAAAAAAACTCGACTATTCTCTCGAGCTCGATTTCTTATATGTCTCGCTCCGAAATATGACGAAACCGAAATGTCAACTCGCCGTTACGAACTGTCGGTTTCAATATCCCGACACGAGAGACTTCCTTATTAGCGTCACGCGAAGCTCGCGAGACGAGTCGATTGCATTGACGCAAGCTACTTTCACACCGAAAGATAAACAGCGATTTATAGGTATACATCTCTAATATTAATCAATCGTAACAATTGTATTTTTAATCCGATGTGATCACAATCTTTTTAAGAGCAGAAGCTTTATAGAACTCATTATTTTATTATCGCGTCATTATATTATTTGTTTATATAATTAGTATTAGATATTCATTAGAAAATTGTATAATGTTTAAGCCTCTGTTTACAATCATATTTTTACTTCCTACCACACAATTTGGATCTTTTAACTTGAACGTTAAAATCTTTTTATTTAAAAATTAAATAAAAATAAGGAAAAATAGAAATGTATTTAAAAATGTGTAAAGCAATATAAGGAAACCAGATTCCGTTCTTTTTTATTTAAAAGTGAAAAAGCTCGCTTGTGGCAAAAAAACAATCAAATTGCAAACAAACAGTTAAAAAGGAATTTCTCATTTCTCAGTTTCGATATTATATATTTAATATTAAATATACGAAAAAAAATCATTCAACTTGCTTCTTAAATTTTCTCATTATATTCAAGTAATGACGTTATTGCACTTCAGCGTAAAAAAAAATTAGGTGCGAAAAATCGAAGCGACAAGCAGCGAAAGACAGCGACGGCTCTACAAGGGAAGAATGGTCTTCTCGTTTTTTCAGACTCCCTCATCTCATTCGTAACGACCGTCATTGAATCGCAACCCCGAAGAAAACGTCGATACACGGCGATGGATATACCGACACTTCTACCACAATCGCGATATGCATTTTCAGCTTCGCGCGTGTGAGTTCACTACGACTAATTATATCGAGCTCAGTTATCCCGTGACAAATGCGCGCGATTCTGCACAGAAGAGGAAAGAGAGAGAGAGAGAGAGAATAACTTGATAAGGGCGCATTTGCTTTGAACGCAACAGAGAAATTGCGTGCAAACCTGTCACGCATGCGCGCGTATGATGGAGATGAAATGAACTTTAGCTATTGAGAAAGAAGAACGAGAGTGAGAAAGAGGAGGGGGGGGGAGAGGAACAGATGCCAAAAAGATAGATGCGCAGAAAAAAATGTTGCCTTCCTATAAGCGTGTTTCACGCAGATACCGCATCGACATTGCTCACAATACCATTTTTCGCACATCGGTATCGATATTATAGATTAATCATAAGATGTGTCGGAGCAATGTTTTGCAATTCTCGCAACCTGGACTTTAAAGACGTGCACGGTTCCTCTTTAGATTCAACGATTTGCGAAATAAACGACACCAAGAGAATATATTCATGTTTCACAAGATGTCGAAAACGGCACGAAACTATGCGATGGCTCGTGCCAGCGTTAGCCAAGAAATTGAAAGTGACGAAGATGAATGTTAAGCAGATTACATAAGATTTCACGGGTCCCTTTGATGGCTCGCGCTTTGTTTGTCCCCGTGGTCACTTTGCTCGTGCCTATTTGATTTGAAAAATCAAAAGAATTAAAGCACTTACACATCTCATTAAATCAATTCAAGATCGCAGTCTAAAAATGGATTTCAGCAGCGTCGGCACTGACGAATTTCGTGCCAGTCTGCTTTTAATTGGTGTTCTCTTAATTCAGCGCCAGTACGTGCACATGCGTGTGTGCAATGCGTGCGTGCGTGCATGCGTATATACCTATAAACATGAAATCTGTGAATGATGAGCAACTTGAAGGCAGTCGAAGGTGGAGGAAGAGAGGCAATTTTGGGTCCCGAGGCCCTACTCCCCTGTCTCCTCCCGTCGCGTCGTGGCGCTGACTCTTCGTTCGGAGCATCGAACACGAGCACAGCATAAAATTTTCGCCCAAATCTCATCTCCCCTTCATCATCTCTCTGTCTCACTTTCCCTCGTACATTTTCATTCGCTCTTCCTCTTCCTTTCTCGAACGCACACCACACGACCCATTCGGGTTAAGGGTTTGTGTATCGCAACGGGTCCGGGTAATATCTCGTTTAGAAAGATTACAGGTTCGTGAAGAGGCTGCCAATGTATAAAACAAACATCGTTAAGGCTGCCCTATACTTAAGACCCCCTCTCCCCCTCCACCCGTTTCCGGCCCCACCCCACATACCCCCTGGCATTACATGCTCGCTATTATGTGCATCTATCTACGATACTGCTGCGTTTCATTGTATGTGCGCGTATATATAAATGCATAGGATGTCATGGAGAACAGTAGCAAGTATATATTTCCACAGAAAAATTCTAAACGTTACGAATTTAGGCTAAATTGAAAGCTTCACGTCAAACAAATTTTATTTTTCAGCTCTTTAACTATAACGTACAATCTTCTTTATTACCATAATATTTATTTAACATGAAAAAACAAGAAGTTACATCAATTAATGTTCAATTGTGAAGAATATGCTAAATACATCTTTGCTGCGAAATACTTTCTTCAGAACACCCTTATTCAAAGTAATGCTGCGGGCGAGAGACCAAAAGGGTGAGAACGAGAGGACGTGGGGTGCGTCTGGTAGATCACGCACGCTTCAAGTGTAAAATGTGCTTTGCATGTAGTGACGAACGTGTCAAACGCGTATGCTGTATTGAGACGTAGACCACCGGACGGGATTCGAACGCGAGATCTAGCGAACGGATCCCAGTGTAATTTCCACGCGTATAATTATCGATGATCGGCCGTTGTGGAGACCCGGCGTAGTGCGGTGCGGTGCGGTTCTTGTTCGGTGTTTCGCTGAAACTCGATCGCGAACGAGCGGATACTACAACCAGACAGAGAGAGCACGAGAGAGAGAGAGGGAGGGGGGGGAGGAGGCAGGTTGGTTATTATTTATCGATGGAGATTGATTTAGAGCGCTGCTAGTCTTTGAGATTGCGATCGATCGGCGTCGCTCGAATCGCGAGCACCAAACGCGATTTTAGATCGATCGGGAAGATCCTCCGTCCAATCCTCCGATTCTGATAAGAACACTGTCGAGCCTGCTCATTTCAACAAGATTGACTCAATCTTTTGTTGGCTGATTATTCATGGTGTTTCATTAATGATGCGAGTATTTTCTCTTTAATAATCATAATTTCTTATGAAAAATAGTAGTGGTTTTTTATTTCTGCTTATTTAATCACTTAATCTCCATTCTACTGAGAATTATTAAAATTGTATCTTCTATAGACAATAGTTTGTCTTCGAAATTTGTAAGAATAATACTTAACTGAATTGCTATGTTAAGTCGAAACTTTTTAAAGATTAATATATATGTACTGTAATAAATTAACATTGTCACTATAATAATATTAATTTCTTGTATGAATGTCCACGTAACCATTATCGCTCAGTTTATTGTAGCATTTAAACCGTTGAATAAATTTTAGATATACAACAGCTGTCACATAAGAAAGAGGGATAATTATTACAGTTCGATAATGGATCATTACGATGTGTATCATTGCACACGTATAAATTAATTGTCGATTTTAAATCAGTCCTTCGTGTATTCAACTTGCTGTACAATGTTGTAAATTAAATTACTAAATATCGCGATCAATTATTATTTTTCACATTTTAAACTTTATATTTATCAAAGATGCAACTAAGATTGGTAGATCATGATAAGCATGCGCTGAAATTGTTTTATGTGTGTGTGTGTGTGTGTGTGTGTGTGTGTGTGTGTGTGTGTGTGTGTGTGTGTGTGTGTGTGTGTGAGAGTCATTTATTATATTATTAAAATTAATAATAATAGCTAATAGCTTATTGACAATATCACGTTTAAAGCCGGAATTCATAGTCGTAAATGGTTTTTAATCTTTAATTGAGAATGTAATTAATTACAGATTCATATTTTGAATTGGTATTTTATATCAAATGTATGTTTTATCTGTATTTGAAATTTGTGTTTGAAAAAACTATTATTTACGATTATACGATTGAAGATGTGTTATAAAAGAAAAAGATGTATGACAATGTGCTCGTTAAGGAGGTTCTCGCATTTGATGAAAGATAAGATCTGCACGGAGAGAATTATCTTTTAAAATTTATCCTGAAAATATAGTAGTTGTGGTACAATATTTTACCATGCACTTCAGTAAAATTAATCAAACTTATTTTATATTTTATTGTAGTTTAAATAATAAATGAGAGATTTACATTAAAATTCCTCGAAATACAATGTTGTCCCCACGACTATCATATTTTCAGGATAAACTCTAAAAAAAAATTATTTCCATGTACAATATACATGTAATACAAAAGTTAATAATATCAATAATATCTAAAAAACATTTCATTGACTTTTATCATTTTGAAGATATTTAATTCTAAATTTATAGAATTTTCAACATTTCAAGTTGGAGGTATGACTCTATTCTGCAGAGTTATTCTTTTTTTAAATTGAGACACTTGCATATAAGGCAATTTAAAAATCGTTATAATTATAAAGTAAACACTTAAGTTTATGTTTTCGTAAAGTTTCATTTAAACTAACCGTTTACAAGAACTTTATATTCTTCAATGAAAAAAGCTAAAGTATATATCAAATGGATGATACATCAAATGAGTATCTTACAACTTTTATTTTGTCATTTTGAAAATATGTAGTAACATATAAAATTAACAATAATTACATATAATGGCATAAGATAGTATTAGTAATCTTTTTATTCCATTATTTTAATCATTTTATATATTATTATGAATAAACTGTCTTGACTAGGAAGTAGAGCGCGAGAACCTCCTTAATATACATATACATTATACATATACATTATACTATGTATATGTAGAGTTTATCATTCAAATAAACAAACGAATGATTCAAATTTACAATTTCGTCAATTCGAATAATAATTTATAAATCAGCGTTTCATAAAGTAAAAAATATATCTGAAGATATATACTATACAAATCCTTATAAAAATTAAATATAAATTGATGAATAATCAAAAAATTTATAAAACTGCGATTATTCATTAAATAATGATTATGAATACTGACCATGAATATGAAACCTAAATGTAACACAATTGATATATGTATACAACATTAGTTTGATTTTCAAATTTTAAAACAATTTTTCTTGTTTTTGTTTCTATGAGTTTCTATTTTCTCAGTAAAAATTTATATAAGGATTACTAATTACCACTGATTTTATCTAAGCTATTGATTCTCACAGCGCAATCTCCTAAAACGATCCTTCCGTCGTTGCGACTCTAATGACACGAATTGGAAGATTAAAAGAGCAAACGTACGCGTTCGTGAGAAGTGAGGAAAGTGCGTTAACCGAAGATCGAAGGAAAAGAGCGAGGAAGATTTAATCCGGCCGATACACGCATTCACGAAGGGCGTTCGACGTTTTCACATCGGTATAAGTCATAATCCACGTACCCGCGCCCGCGCGTGCTTTAGCACCTGTATGCATCGCACATGAAATATGTAAGCGTGTATGCTCACCCTTTCGTCGCGCGGTCGCGTGCTCTAGTCTCAACTATTATAGTTTGCGTCGCGTCGTCTTCATTCAGACTCGATATGCTTGCCCGTTTGCAGCTCGATCTATCATCGCGAAATAGAGCTCGGCTCTTCATCGTTTCTTTCTCTCTCTCTCTCTCTCTCTCTCTCTCTCTTCTTGGCTTACTCGTTCGCCGCCTTCCACATCAAGCGCGCTATTTTCTTTGCCAGCACGACAATACTACTACCGAGCGATCATGACTTCGTGGAATAGGGTAGGTAGATAAGTTCACGCTTCGAGAAAAGGAGAAAGCAAAAATTGAAGGGCAAGAAAGTGAGAGAAGGAAAAAGGGAGGGCACAAAAGGATAATCGAGGATGGTGGGAGTGACAAGTTTCAATTGCTTGACGACGAAGGGAGAGCCACAACAACTTCGCAGTGATATCTTCTTACCGCGCTACACACAGATATCTTCTTGCGCTGCTACACATCATCGGGAAAGTGCTGTGTGATGCAACTCCTATACACGTGCATGGGGATCATGGGATCGTTATATGTGAGGACACGTGTGCGTTATACGTGCGTGATACGTGCACGCAATAATGAGAAGTAAATGCTCCTCAAGAGAGAAGCGCAAATTCTCATGTAATAAAATTGCTTGTCCGTAGTGATGCTTTCTTCTCGCAGGACCTAAAGATAAAACCGATATGTCGCCTTTATAAGTTTTTACTTTCTTTCTTTGTATTATGCTAGAAAAAATCAGAATAAATCAAATTTGCGATAGAGACAATTCTTTTCAATATCTTCCTATGTATCTTAATTAATCTTAATTAATTAACATTCTTTTTAATAATAAAATTTAAAAACGTCTCTCTGTTCAATTTAAGGTATCATTTGCCAAGAGAATTAAAAACTCTGCATTGTGTGTTCGCGATCATCAATGAGCAAATTGAGACAACCCGCATGAGATCTTTTTCTCATGTTCATTTAAGGTATCAGGTTCGTTCGAGAGTACTTTACTCGCGGCTACATCTCTCAAACAAAGTTGTCAAGTTTCTTATGTATGTACACATATTTCTACAAGAGCAAAAATTTATATGTAACTAGTCTTCGAAAATATTTTTTACAAAATTGTCCCAAAATTTATGACTCAAAATATCGCAGCATAAAAGTTCTCGAAAAATTAAGTAAAAAAAGTTTTGTAAATTTTTATTTTAAACAGTCGTTTTAGAGAGTTACAAGAGTTTTAATATAACTAATCACAGATCGTTATGGCCACTTGTCCATGAGTCGCGCGTACGATAGCATATTTATGCTGAAGTGCGTTCACTAATATTCACACAGATAACCGTCTGTAATTAGCTATGTTATTTAAATCTTTATTGAGGTGCAGAATAGACTTATTCGTCAGTTTCAATTTTTAAATACGATACGAAAATTTACGATAGCAAACAATGTCCCTTTACAGTGACATACTTATAATTACATTATACAATCATGAGTGCTCTTTATGAGCACAAGCATAACTTTTACATAGTCAACATATTCTGTTCAGAAATATAAATATTATCGCAAGAAATCAACGAAAAGAATCCTGCTCTATCCTATCTCAAAAACTACTGCTTGAAATAAAAATTTATCTTTTTACTTAATTTTTCGAGATCTTTCTTACTATAGTATTTTAAGTCGCAAATTTTAGAACATGCTATATAAATTTAATACTTTTAGTACTTTTTACAATATTGCTATTATATAATATTAAATTATACTCAATTTGAGTTTTTGATCATTTCTAGGTCATTACTGCTTCCACTCAATATATTAATTAAAATAATGGACTTAAACAATATGATTTAAACTATTAAATTTTATTCAAATTTAGTTTATTATTTGCTAAATATCATACGTTAAGTATCGAAAGATTATTTTATTAAATTTTTTAATATTTTTATTTTAATATTTTTCTATTTTAATATTTTTCTTCGTTTCTATTTTTTATTATAAATTAATATTACATTTTTGTGTTAAAAAATAAGATTCTAAAATTTTTTGACCCTTCATGGCTTTATACTAATAAAATATTTGGTTTTTCAAATATTTTTCAGCATATTTTTTCTTTTCATTGTAATTTATTTGCTTGATCTTTTTAGAAAGGTTAATACTTCTAGTATTAATATGGATATCGTTATGTTGTTTACTTCGAAACTAAGCAATGCAACCACAGAAATAAATTAATTTGCATTGTGATGCACATAAAAATTAAAAATAACAAAATTTGTTTAATTCAAGAAATTAGGTTACCACTGTTCCTTTAATATCTAAGATCATGATACACAAAAAAACTTAAGCAGTAAAAAAAGCATAAACAGTAAGCAAATTGACCAATTATACAAAGACTGTACACTCAGAAAAAAGTTTTGTTGATATATAACCAACCTCAATTTTTTGTTGCCCTAATCAAAAATTTGGTTATTCTAATCAAATTTTTGGTTAGGATAATAAAAAAGTTGAGATTGGTCACATATCAACGAAACTTTTTTCTAAAGTCATAGTAAGCAGTAACAAGTTCAATATGTTGATTTCCTTGTTTACGTTTTACTGGTCAAGATTTTTTTGTGTGCTGCAGCTTTTACAGTGTACTACCTTTAGCGTAAAGTTGTCTACAGAAATATTTTTAACTTAAGTTCACTAGCAAAAAAAGGATTTTCGCACTGACAATTAATCATACTTAAACGTGAAAAACATTTTCAAATAATCGAAAGAAGAATAATTAAAGATATGAAAATTATACGTACATTTTAGATTATTTTTTAGTATCTCTCTGGCGATAGTAAAGTAATAATAAAAATAAGTCTTGTCACATATCGAAAGAGGAAAATATAGTGCTAAATATCACAAGTTGGCAGTATCGTTTAATACAAATATGCGCGACTCATATATATTCGTCGATATTATATTTATGTCAAAACGAAACCGCAATTTTCGATAACATGTCATGCAATCAGCAAGATATCATAATGGACTAGCAAAGTTTGATAGCTTTGGTCATTTGATGTCTGTTAAACATTACAAATTCATGTAGACGCGCGCGTGCGATGAAACTTGGTAGATGATATATTCTGATTGCTTTCGTCTTGGGAGAGCCAACGATCGCTCAATTAGCAACAAAGGATCGTAATCATGATAACGATGTCGAAGATGACGTTGACACTTACCGGCCGCTCTTCGTGATGACCATTTCTGTCCCGAGCTTATGAAATTTCTCCCAGAGCTCTTTGCCCTCGAGCGTGACTTTGGGGTCATCGACGACACCGTCCTCTTCCGGATGATGAGGGGGTACGAGGGGATGATGTGGCGCCGTGAGGGGATGATGCGTGGCCAAAGGATGCGGTGATGTATGGAGCATCCCCGGCGGTAGAGGCGGCCTCAGAGGCCTCATCGTAGGACCACCGGGACCTTGATGATGGTGATGTAACGCCGCTGCGGCTGCCGCCAGAACTTCTTCCGGCGTATGCGGACCCAGACCTAGGCCTGAAATTTTAGCGAATGTTGTGCGATTTAGTTTGAAAAAAAATATATCAGTACCTACTTGTTTTTTATTACAGATTCTTTATATATAGATTATTGCGTGATAGTAAGAAAGTACGGCAAAAAAAAAAGAAAAAGAAAAATAATGAAGACATCTAGCAACTATTTTTCGGTAGGATTAATTTAATTAGAGGGCTATAATTATGGTTGGTAATCGAAAATCGATATCAGTATGACGAGCAACATCTAGTCTCTCTCACTATTCCATGTAAACGCAAGATGCGAGCTGTCGATCCAGCGAAAGGGCTGAAAATCAGCGATGAAATAACAAGTAAAAGACAGCTGCTTTAAGTTTCGCGAGGGTGAATCACCTGGCAATTCACGATAGCAATCCCCGGAGGAAAGTTGTGGATTCTCCTCTACATCTCCCCGATGACCACCTTTTCTCTTCACCTGACTCTGCTCCGGGGGGAAGGAGGAAGATCTCAAACTTCATCGTCTCTTCTTCCTCTCTCTGTTTCTATTACGATGTCTTAAAAAGGATGTTTTGTTGCAGAAATTGCGAGCGGACACGAATATTTATATACACTTTATTCTTGAACTGCAAAGATGCATCTCCAAGAATAGACCTATTCATGAATCAATAAAGCAATCTACATATATCATTTCTTTTATAGTAATAGAATATTGCATATCATTGATTTCAAATATAGCAACAGTATTGCAAATTAATTAAATAAAGGAATATAATTACATTTCCTCCGAGAGAAACAACTTTATACAAATGGAACTAATATGGAAATATATTATGTGGCGGAAAAAATTCTGTTTGCTTACTTAAAATGAAGTCGCAAAGTTTAATGTGATAAAATGATTCAGCAAAATCGAGCAAAGTTGCGACGATTTCTCAGAAGTATGACTTAAAATCGTATGCAGAAATTAAAAAATGAACCTTATTTCACGCGTTGTGTGTCAATGTGTGCCATTTCGTGAGAAATTGCATTAGTCGGATTAATCTGTCTAGATAACACTACCGTTTGCTATAATGTCAAGTTAGCAAAAATGATTAATGTAAATCACCGTTCATAAATGTTATGAGTAATGATGCAGTTAATAGTTAACGATGTAGATACGGCAGCTCCCGGTATTTCCTTTCAATCAATTACCATCTATAAACGGAAAAAATGCGAAAAACCTGTTACCGCGTAATGACTTCATGATTGTTACCGCGGCAGATCTCTGTAAGTCAATCCTGAGTTCGATAACTATTATCTTCAATAATCTTTGATCTCGTTTTCTCTTATGCATATTAATTATTCCGTTAAACATGTAAAAGAAAATATAATCGCTACTGTACAATACAATAATGTTTCTATCATATAATTTTTTTCGATAAGACATCGTGTCGATTAAAGTAATAATTCATATATAATCAGCAATGATTTACCTTCGTGTATTTATCACGCAATGCTTTCTTCTCAAAACGAATAATGATAATAATTATAATAACTGAACGAGTCTGTAATTCAGTCTATATGTATATGATTAACGTTCATTCTTTTTTCAAAGTTGTTGTGCGTTAACGGATGATATGTATTAGGAAATTTTTACAATAACGTAGAATCAAAGACGGCAAATGCTAAAATCACGTTATGACTTTTCTTAATTAATTGCTAAGAAGAAGATAACGTAATCTTAGTGTTCACGTTTATCTGGATAAACGGTATTGCAAAAACTCCCTATTTATTAACGCGTCGCAAAAAGATCTATTTGTTCATACAATCTATCTTTGATGGTTCATTCAAAAATGTTGCTAGTGTCATGTTAGAAAATACTTTAAACAATGCATTCTATGTCTAATAATAAATCTATGATCTAATTTCTCGTGCGTTATAAAGATAAACGTAATTGCGAAACGAAATAAAAACCGACATTAAAAAAAACAAAGCATTCTTAACGTTTGAAATATTTTGTTACATTATCTTGTTACCTGTCTGTGTAAGAGATCCGGGTTTGACTCCCGGCCGAGGCAATATTTTTCTCAATAAGTTTATTACAGTTTTTTAAGATTAATTTGGGAAATTTGAGGAGGTTATTAATATTTCAGATTGATTGCAACAATTTAGATTGAAAGTCCGACAATCATATTTCTGTAATTAATTCATTTATATGAATATATATAATAATTCAACATCTTAATATTCAAACCGTAGTGGCGCTTCGTATTTAAAGTAATGTATTTAACATAAACAGTCTTGTTTCCAATCTTATTGTCTGTACCTATTTATTTCATATATCCTAATTTATTTATATATCATTCATTCATATATAATTATATGTAATATCTATATCTGAAATTATTAAATTTTTCACATTTTTTTTTTTATATAGAAGGTGTTGCAATCGTTAATAAACTTTAGCCGACAATCACAACAGACAAAAGTTCGAAAATAAATGTATTATGTAACATTTTTACGAATCGCGCTCTCATGACAACAACATATAACAATACGTATATTGTACCTCTCAAATTACAGTCATAACATTAATTTATATGCGCGTTAAATATATATATATATATATATATAATCTTTTGTAATGCAATAAAACTCTAAACTGTAACGATACATAGCTTTAGTTTTGCACGATTTTGCATCCACGTGTACGTCTTTTTATTGTAAAATTATCGACTTCTCGTCGATAAATCAGATTGGCTTTTATATATGAAACTGTCCACGGCTCGTAATTTAAATTATATTCTGCAATCGTAAGATGCACGGTGTGCAGGAGATGAATAATTAGGTGATGCACGGACGAAAGAATTTGTTTGCAATCGTATTTGTTGTTTGCGCGTTACGTCGTGTATTTGCGTTTGTGTAAAGACAAGCGATGGATATAATACTAGAGTAAAGTTATGGGCACTAAGTCGATAATGATATACCGCGCGATCTTATAACAGATTTGCGAGACTGTTTATTCTAAGCGCGGTTTCTTGCCATCTCTTTTTTGTCGTTAATATATTTAAAATATTGGAAACATATCGCCTACCGTTTTGCCGATGTCCCGATCAAGATGTAATACGCAATGTGACCGCAATACGCAATGTAATTCATACTCGAGCATGTGACCACGATTACAAACATATCATGGTGTCACATCGGTCGTGTTATGTCGGACTTTCGCCAATGAACGAGAGATTGATCGCGCGAAATAGGGGATATTTTTACGCGTTAATGCATTCAGGAAACGGCTATAAATTCGCCGAAATTCGTAGCATATTAACTGAACGAAAGTGCTAGTGAACTGTGATGTTTGGTATTCCGTTCGTTTATCAAACGTACATCCCAGATACACGTACATCTAACGCAGCTGAATCGAATTTTATTGAACACTTACTCGCGTGCACTCGATGTATTTTGATTTTTATTCGTGAACCAGCAACGGAAATATACGCTCTTCGGTGCGACGCGACTGGCCGACACGATGTTCTTTAACCGTCGCGTTTTTTAGTAGGGCGCGTTATATTTTTCAGTTGAATCCACGCACAATGAGTACCGCTAAAAATGTTCAGCCGGACAGCCGCTAAAAATATGAGCGGAATAATACGATTGTTTACAATTGTGGTATCGCTGCTAATCGAGAGAGAGAGAGGAGAAAGAAAAAAGTAACTATCCGCAACGCGTATTTATGTAATGTCGAGCCACATTATTTCTTATCAAAGGAGATGAAACTTTGAGTGTTGTGTGACGCAAGTGCGAGGTTCCTGTCGAGATGACGGCGCGGATTAAGCCGCTCTTCATTTAATTTCCATTTATTTTGCTCTTTTACTAATTTTCGTGTCGCTCCTCGACCGCGTCGGATTGCATATTCATTATATTACTGGTGATTCCAACGTAAGTAACATTCTTCCTGTCGGGTATTCGCCAAGCCCTATTTCTATTTTAATGAAAACGGAAACATTAATTAGCATAAAGTATGCAACCTTGGGATACATATCTAGAGTTCTCGCGACATACACGAATCACTTATTGTGCTTAATAAGATAAGACTAAATATAAGAAAGATATTGAAGAATATTGAAACTTTCGAGATTTCGGGAAAAAGCTTTGTTGGAAAAAGCTATATCTGAATCGTTCAAGTCTGATTTCGGGACAATTTCGTGTTTGCGGTTACGATTTTTTGCGTATTAATTACGCGCGACATGGAACTTTGATCGCAGAACGTACGCTTTGTTACGCGTCACAAATACGCGGCGAATTTAATAACTCTCCCACGATTGGAAGGACCGTTATCAAGCAGTGAAAATACATTGCTTCATTGCGGCCAATTTATCAACGGTCGTGCGTAGCCTATTCTCTGCACAAGTAATACATTATTGAAAATTATAAACAAGCAGCAGGCGTATAAAGCCTCGATAAAATGCAGAACGCGGATTTTCGATTTACCGAATGTGATTTCTACGCCGCACAATACCTTAATACAATTGCTAACAGCAAGACACAACAATGCCCGCACATTTAATCGTACCACGATCACATTCGAATTTTCCATCGTTTTCACGAGCGGCGATTTTGCCACTGTTCGCCACATAGTCTTTTTACGTGTACACCTAACTGAAATGAACGACAGATTAATGCGATCGCCTACGAATGGGATTATTATCGTTCCGCAAAGTGGAACTAGAATTAATTTAACGATAAAGACTAATATATTTTATTTCGGACTTTAGAATCCGATCTAAATCTAATCGAACGTATTTACAAGGCGTTTTCATGTTTCGTCTTATAAATTGTCGCCGCGTTGTATATTCGACATGCACACGCACGCACGCGCACACACACACACACGCACGCGCGCGCGCGCCCATACACACACACACACCGCCCCCCCCCCACACACACACACACACACACACACACACACAGAGAGAGAGAGAGAGAGAGAGAGAGAGAGAGAGAGAGAGAGTACTACTTCTTTACCTTTCCTTACTTCTTACGTTTACTTTTACTTTTCTTTTCTTTTCCTTTCCTCCCTTCCCTTCCCTTCCCTTCCTTCCTTCCTT
>NW_012130069.1:4387303-4396127 GCF_000143395.1 Atta cephalotes | reverse complement strand
AGAGAGAGAGAGAGAGAGAGAGAGAGAGAGAGAGAGAGACGTAACTAACTTACTTTACCTTTACCCTTTTCCCTTTTCCTTTTCGTACTTACTTTACTTTCTTTCGTTTTTCTTCTCTCTCTCCCCCTCTCTCTCTTCCCTCTTGCCATCTCCGTTGCTATCGTTTTCTCCTCGGAATACACAGGTTACGCACGCATGTACACGCGTGCGTTCCGAATTTCGAATGCGAGGAACGTCGGGCATGCCCTTGGCAAGATTAATCGCCAGTACCTTATGGTCAGTTGGCCACGAGCCCGACTGACTATAGAAAAGAGGAAGAAGGACGAGTCGCGCCGCACCGCACCGTTTCGAAAAATGACGAGAAAGAAACACAATAACAGATGACAGATCGCCATTGCATCCTGGCTCGACGATCGGATGTCGCGATGAACCGCGAGAATGTCGGCGACGCCAACGAAGAAGGCTGCGCGTTGCGATTACAAATGAAGATGCAAATAAAGCACAGTGCCTCTTTCCAAGAGTTTTTTAAATTAACTGCGTTTTCATCATTTTGAAGATTTCTCCGTTTAATTGGAAAAAAATGTATTCAAATGTTTTTCGTTAGATAAAAAATATTTAACCATTTAAATGTGGTTTTTTTCCCGGAAAATTTTCAATCTAATATATTGAATCGTGACACGTTATTATAATAAGTGAAAGAGTTGTATGTCAGCAGGAGCTAAATTGTCTAGCGGCAACATGGTAACGCGCGTGTCTACCGACGTCGGGAATTAATTCATCATTTAGCCTAACGAAGGGAATAACTAGTTGTAGCGGATGAGGTGGACGCGCGTAATAATGCGATGTCAGATAAGACGAGGACGAGCGATGAGCACGTTGTCGGCTCTGGAAATCGTTCTTCCGATTCTTTTTTTTTTCACGCACCTGGCACGACATTTGCAGACAGCATTGCATCCCGCTGTTATTATTGTCACAAAGTAAAAACGAATGATAAAAAATGCTTTTGTGTCCTATTTTCTTTTTCTAAATCGTTCTTCACTTCTAATAATTCTGTGCTAATAGAAAACTTACAACTTTTTTCTTACGTGTATCGATATAATTCTAGAACTCTTAAAAAATTTTGCGATATTGCGCATGTACCTATTTTATTGTTATCAAAGCTGACGCATTTCGCTCGCGTGCATATTGCGTCGCCGCCGTCGCATTCTCAAACACTTTTTTTCCACGAAACGTCTTGCATTTTTGCATATTCGTATGTGAATTGAAATTTCCATTCGTCGCGTCGGTGGAAATGCATACGAGATACGTTCTGAAAATAATGTCGAAGAACCGAGTTGCGAATCCACGTTCGCTCTGCTTATTTAACGCCGAAGATATGCTAGATCGATTATCACTACCTAAGTTATAATATGTTGCTGACTATGATTGCACCAATCGCAATTTTTGTCGACTGAAACACAATGGAAGAGCAATAAAAAAAACGGGGAATAACAGATTTCAACGTATCTGAAACCATGTCTATATCAGAATACATAGTTTTTAATAAATTAAAATCTGGAATTCTCTATTTCTATTGTTTGTACCTTTGAATTGTGAATTTTAGAATAATCGCGCGTGAAAAAATAAAATTCTTTCGATTTTTTGAATGATGTTAACGTTGCTGTTGTCGTTGATCATTGATTAATCGGTTGCAATCCGGATTCTTTTTTATATCAGTTCGCGTATATCGAATCACATTTTCATGATTAATATGATGATGAATAATATGATGATTCTTCCGAAAGAAACGCTACCCTTTTTTTTTGAGAAGAACAAAATATATTATCGGCGCGCAACTTGTTTAAACTGAAAATTACAAAATTTACATAAAAATATTATTAGACGCCAAAACCGTCTTCGCTGAACTGTGTTGAAATTCATTATACTTTAACATATATAAGCTTTAGTTTCCCGTGAAAAGAAGTTAGATACCTATCCGCATTATAAGCTAATAAATTAATCAGAAAAGATTTATTTTTAATAGAAACATGCTTCAAAAAGTTGCAATTAATCTTTCGATTGAGAATGCACAAGGCGGGGGACGTACTTATACATGTAATCTCGATACCAAAGAGAAATCTTCACCAAAGAAAAATATTTCATTCTCGCAAGATATTCGCCAACTATTCTGAAAATATTGTCACACCCTCAGGATAATCTCATTATGACGCGAATTGTGATGGATCAGGTCATAGCCGCGATTCGACTGCAATAAATTTCTCTCGCGAAACCCTTCATCGAAGAATAACAGATAAGTTGAGCCATTGACAACACTTTTGGCGACATTTCTCTTTCTTTCTCAGGCGAATAATCTCAGGAATAAATATTATTGAGAAAACAATTAGCAGCCGATTGGTTGGGCACAATCAAATGTCGCGACATTAGCGCCAATCTTTATAATGGCATCAAACGACTCAGCAAACAAGGTAATAAACTGTCTTTAATTAGCGGCATTTAATCAATAGCGGCGGGCTACGTCGCTTTATCGTCGCGCGAATTAACAATGGCCGCCATTCGCGAGATGTGTCTAATTATTGCGCAGTATCGCGCGAGGAGGAAAAAAAAGAGATCGCTAGAAAACGCGTCTCTTGGAAGCGTCGCGGCGGACAAAACGCGCAATATTTCATACGCCGTTTTTCTTCCGTGCAGCCATCGCGTCGCGCGCTTTGATGTCGCACGCCAAGTTATACGCGATCAGGATATTACGTAAGATTCACGAGACGAAACGAGACGAGATGACATGAGTGACAAACGAGAGACTTCCAGCTGGTCACGAAATGTGTCCTTCCGAAAAACGTGCGCGTTTCCGGCGACGACAATGGCATCCCGCCAGAACAACAAGATGCGTCCGCACCGCAAATTTTTTCTCGAAATGCCGGACGATTATTACGTCGATTTCCAACTGATGAGAAAACTCAAGACTGGCGACTTTTGCCGTTTTATCTGTAATGTGGCTCGGACTTGTCACCGAAAAAAAAGACGAGTCAAACTCACGATATGAAGAATATTTATCAAATCCTAATGATAAATTCTATATATGGGATTTATCTTTCATTTTATGGATAAAATAGGCAAAGATAAAGGTGGAATCTAGCGCTAGTTAAATTCGCTGGAGGTAAAAAGCAGAAAATGATATGTCCGCAATGTGAAAACCAAGAAAATAAACAACGTATTCATAAAACGAGCCGACAACCTGCCTAATATACTCGCGCCCGCACCGGTAACTACCGTCTCCCGCGGACTGCAGCCGAAATAAACACCGTCAGCATTATCGTTGGCACGCAACAAGTTTGTTTAGCTCATATGGTTATTGTACGACTCGTAAAACTTATTGACTCCTTTCTTTCTCGTGGCCTATCTTTCTCTCTGGTCGCGCTGACGTATTAATTAAATTGCAAGAGCACTTTCCTCGATGAAAAGACAGTCTTTACGGAGGATTAGACGACTAGAATCCGCGCGAATAGAAGATCTAACTGTCGTGACGCACGAGACTGACCGAAAATAACTGATCTAATCCATCCGACGGATGGTCAGAATGAATCTAAGATCTAATAGTAAAATGAGGGTCCAGCTTAAACTGTAAGTAATTAATAAAAAAGGTAAAAAGAAGATTACGGTGCTCACCTGGCGGCGTAATACCGTGGGGGTTGAGGTGCGGATGATGATGCGCGCCGGCAAGTATCCCCTTGGCCTGAAGATGATGCGCCGCCGCTGCGGTTGGTCCCGGCGAACTGGTGGGCGGCAGATGTGCCGGACCGTAGAAACTCGCTGCCGCCAGGGCGGCAGCGCTGAAGTAACTCGCGGCCGCCACCGCCGAGGATGGGTGCGACAAGTCACGCTGGCCGCTCGCGGGTAAGGGCGGCGGAGTCTCCGGTGCCGCAGCCGGACTACCGGGTCCGCCGGGTGGCGGAGAAGCGCTACCCTGGGACGACGAGCCGCCCAGAATACCAGGCGGATGGCTACTCGCCGCGGTCAACAGCGAGGAGACGCTAAAGTCCGTCGGTCGCGGTGCCGCCGGTGCCGGTAGGGGTCCGGTGATGTGGCCGTTCGGGTTACTGGCGGGCGGCGTGCCGCCGGCGATCGAGTTAGCGAAGGTCGAATGTTGATTCAGAGCCGTCGCTGACGCGGGATACGCCATCCCAGGCCCCCCGGCCTCGGCCCGCGGCCCCGTATTCGCACCCTCGACCACGTTAGCCTCCAATTCTATGCCAAGTCTACGTCGTTGACCGTCGACGTCCTTCGCGGAGGAGTCCTCCTCCTCCTCCACCACCACCTCCTCGGGCCGTGATCGCTGCTGCAGCGCGGAGGGTTGCGGAGTGCTGGCGCAGTGGGTACCCCTGCACGCCGTGTCTTGTTCGAATCTCATCGAGACGGGCGGGTGTGCCGAGTCGCGCGAGATTCCTCTTCGAGTGACTCAAACCTTGCGCCGCGTCGCTCTGGATTTTGCTCGCCGCGTATCTCCTACTCGAATTCCTACGATCCGAATTCCGCACGCGGGAGTCGTTCACGAGCCGTCGGACGGACGCTCAACGCTGCGACTGCGTTTCACTCTTCCTCGCGCGAATCTATCTGCTTATGCTAGGTCAACGACGTTACGCTCGTTTCTCCACATATCCAATAACACGCGTTCCCGAGAGAGAAGTAACGCGCCTTCAAGATCACTATGGATCACGTTCCTCGGGACGCCCACGTACTTTCGCGCCAATTCGCGGCCCGCGTAGGAAATCGCCGACGATCGTCAGCGACGGCTCGCTACTGCAGAATGATGGTGGAAATTGCCTAGTCGACATCTTACGATGCGGACACTCGATCCTGCCGGCAGGATTGTCCGACGTTTCAGCGATCTTTTACCAAGTGGCACCGAGTACATTCGATCGGACTATCACTCGCGAGACTATCGTCCGCTTTCGGAGCACCTGATCTAATCGGGCCGAGCCCGATGAGAGGTACACTGACACTCGGAATCGTCGACGAGCTGAAGCACTCGCGAGCGGACGTCTACGGTGATAACGCCGCGTGATAGATCTTCAGTATAAGAGTCACTCCCATGTCGAGACACTAGCCGCGAGTCACTCTAGGCCATAGTGGAAATTCGTTGCTCTCACTAATCACTTACTTATCACCGACTCGTTCGCAAAATCTTCTGCCACCTCTCAAAATCTTTCGCCGTCGTCTTTTCCTCTTCTTCGTTTCTCTCGAATGCTTCAAAACGCGATACTCGGGCACTCGTTTGATCGTCCAACGGATTAAAAGATCACCAGTCAGACAGAGAGAGAGAGAACAGTCCAGTTGAATGTAGAGAATTCGTCACATGCCGGTCTCTCACGCGTGTTTGGCGATACGAGTTAGCGCAAAAGTGGACGATTTGACGATGATGACAAATAAAGAGGAGCGACGCGCGGATTTATCCTTCTCTCGACGACGCTGACGAGGACGTTCGGTCGGGGCTGAAGAGCCGAGCCTTTCGGACGAAAGGTGTTACTTGGGTGGCGCCGCGATGGTCACTGAGCAGCGCTAGGATTGACACCTACTCTGGGGGCTCACCCCCACACCTCCCACGGAGGTGTTGGTGTGCTAAAGTCCCCGTCCGGATTCAGGGCGGTGTGTATATGGTACGCGCGGCGACGGCCGCGTGTATATGGGTGGTCCGCGGCACCGTGTGTGCGTGCGTTACGCGCGCGTGTATACAGACCGCGGTCTGTGCCTGCGCCGCAGAACGGACGCGGGAGGCGTGAATGCTGGAGGGCAGCGACGCGAAGACTGAGACCATGCGGGCGGGGGCTCCTCCTCCCTTCCTCTATCATCAGCCAGGCTTGGGAGTGGGGGTCTGGCCTTCCCCAACTGTCTGCAAGCAGCCGCGAGAGCAACAAAGACCGAGATGCGATGAAACGAACCCGGCGACTCGGTGGGGAGAAGGGATAGGGTGAATTTCGCGGCACCTTCTCCCTACCAACCGGTCGGGCGATAATGAGCGCTCGTACTCCGGATTGGCGTTCCGGCGCCAATCCGAGCGGCGTTGGACTCGACGCCTTTTCCGACGCTACTCGAGCCAACGACCGGTCTCACTCGCGCCTTCGCACACGCTCTCCCTGTCTCCTCTCCTGACGGACTTATCCCCACCGCTACGCGTCACGTATACACACTCGCGACGCTCTTCGTTTGTCGTCGGTGAACGGTACACTCGACGTGTGCCCCCACCATCTTCCTTGTAAGGGTGTTAACCGCGAGTACGCCCATTAACACCACCCTGCGTCACTGCCTTCCAATGAGGGCGGGGGCACCGAAGTACAGAGGAAGGGAGCGCACGACCGACGCGACGTCGCGAGGTGTCGTTAGTGGAGCTCGCTCGAATCTTCGCCGACTGAACGTTAACGCTCTCGCATTTGACACACGAGAGAATTTTCACATCTGAGTTGCCACGTTGGTCGACACCTTCGTTTCGTGTACCTACGCATAGAATAATGCTATTGCTATCAGATATTCCGCATCTCGATTAATTGCATTCTTTTGATTGAAAAGTTTTTTTCAAGATATCATCAGGCATAACAAAATAATATTTTTCTTCTAAATGAGTTACTCAAACACGCATTATATTTTCATACACATTATAGTTTTAGTAAATACTAATTAATTTTTATTGGTTGGCCATACTGTTTGAATATCGAGAAATTTGCTTATATACATTTATCACATATGTATGTTATATTATCAGTAAGCTTAGATTTACGTATTTCATTAAATGCAATATTTTTAACACGCGTTCCGAATCATTAACTCCATTATAATAAAAGAATTCAAATTTATGTATTATATAATAATAATAGGATAAGCGAATTTCGATAATATGGATCAGATATATGGATATACTCGGATAATATGGATCATGTGAATAAGTACTAGTATATCATTAATTGCACATTTTTAATAATTTCTATCCACATATTATTAACTTTAACTTCAATTGTCGTTAAATAAAATTCTAATTTAATAATAAGGAATATATCTCCAAAAGTTCTAACTTAATGATATGGAGTAACATATCTCCAATTAATAAGGTGTAGTATAATGTAACGTACTTTTGCCAATAATATTACATCTTCTGACTTATTATATCTTATAATTCCGGAGTCGGAAAAATACCAAGATTCTTATTCAAGCGAATCAGAATGAGGCATGAAAAATCACATAATTAAAGATGAAATGAACTTATCTGTAAGTGAAGTTCGAAATTATATAGAGCCTCATTCGAAAAGATTACAACATAATAGTATCTCAGAGAAGCACTATTATTACATATTGTAATCTTGAGAACGAAGCTTGAAATATAATTCATCTGTGTAAAATCAAGTTTGGCGACGAGTTTCACTCAAAAATGTATAGATATCCATATAAATATCTTTCCATCGTACGTGCACTCGCGTGGCGAATATACTTTATCGCCGTAATGCAATACAATTGCAACCACATCGGGAATTCACCGAGTTTTCCGCGAAATACCGCGAGTGAGAAGTTTTCGAGAGCCGTGCCAAAATTCGCACGGTATAGCGTCATGAGTCTCACCCTATCTCACTCCATCCTTCTCGCTCGCACTTTCAGGCGCTCTGTCTCTCATTTTAGTATAGCAGTAGCAGCGACAGAGAGGAAATTCGTAGCCACACCCTCTATACCCCTACCGTTACCGTGATCATCCCCTCTTACGATATCACGTGATCCAATCCATTCCCCTCTCGCGCTCACCGTCTCTGTCGTCCGCTGTGCTTCCCCGTCTCGTCTCTCGTGGGTGCCGCCCTTCACCCTTTACTCCTAGCGAAACCTCTCCCGCTTTTTCTCTGTCGTGAAACGCTCGACGCTCGTCCTTCGCGCCGCAGAGTGTCGCTGAGACGCCCAGAGCATCACAGTGTTGCCAAATCCGCGAGAAGCTTTTCTACGTGTGGACTGGAATTATGTATCCAGAATCACATTATTCGGGAGCATCGTAAAGAGTGATCGTCACACTGAAAACCGTTGATCGGAAATTGTTTTTTTATTGGCCCACAGCGAAATTCAGTCTGCCAGGCCGTGATCCGGTTTAATTATAATTATATGGGGAGAGAGAAACGCGGGAGGATTAAACGTCTGGAATAAAGGGGCGGATCATGTTGCTTCATTATTTATTGCTTCTACAGTGAATTATTGGCAACGTGCACTTTTCCATTGAACTTTTTATAAACTCAATTTTTCTGATTTACTTCACAAGAGAAAAATAATAATAGTGCTTGAAGATTTTTGCCTCTAATCATGTTTCAAATTTCATATAGATAACCATACTTCAGAATATATCGAATTGAATGCATCGATATTATATAACGCGAAAAAAAAATTTATAATACATATATATGTATAAATTACATATATATGTATACATATATATGTATAAATTTTATTATATATAAAAAATTTATGTATTATAAAATATACATAATGATTTACATAAAGTTAATGTTGATATTAGTGTAAAAGTAAAATGCGATATCTTTATAATATTTTATTGATTTAAATATAACTTATAGCATATCTAGATTTTACAAATTGAAAGAGATTTTCCCAAATCAATTTTATTTTAAAATTGAAATTTCCTTATTTCTTTTATATCTTTGGAGTAAAAGATTAAACAAGTTGAGTTATTCGTGTAACAATTATTAACACAGCATGTACATCTGATAGATTATTTCTCATAACGTCATCTTGTAGTTCTCATTTGTCTCCATCTTACTAGATTATCAGACACTCGTCGTAGACAGCTCAT
>NW_012130069.1:4378784-4387283 GCF_000143395.1 Atta cephalotes | reverse complement strand
AAAAGACGTCTGAAAATCCTACGGATACATATATACATATATACAAGAAACCTCACAGTGAGAAAGAGAAAGAGCTTAGTCGCCTTTTCGCGTGTCCGAGACGACGTGGTAGCAAGCGGCTGAGGCAAGAGCAAAGTTTGTCCTCGTCGGCAGGGAGATAGCAGTGTGAGACAGAAAAAGAGAGAAAGAAGGAGAAAGAAAAAAATCCCGCCACCGAGCACCGTGATATGCGGAGTCAGGGGGAAACAACATAAGATGGAAGGAGAACGACGGCACGGGCGAGAGAAAGAGAGAGGTGGTCATAATCGCGCAGACCGCGTCATAATCCGCGACGAAAAACATTTGACGAGCGCACCGGGCTGGTAAAGGGGCAACGCGATAGGGCGTGGCTCGGTTTAACTCCGCCTACGTGCCTGACTGCTCCCTTCTACTATCATCACTCGATCCGTAAGTAGGGGTCTAGTCTTACGCGACGCGGAATCGTATCCAGTGTACGAAGCGAGGAAGTGGGGGGGGTCTGCGAGACGAGGATGGAGACTCGTGTGGCATTCGTCCCGTGACCACGATGAGAGTAGGACGAAAAGACGGGACACACAGAGAGCGATGTGTTTTACACGGGTGTGTGCGCGCGCGCGCGCGCGCGCATACGTTGTCCAGCATACACGGTGAGATCTTTTTTGCGCGCATACACGGTGGTCTCGTTGGCTGCAGGTCAGTGTGGAGATTGGTTTGCCTTAAGTTTTGTACGAAGGAACTTGATGCAGCGTTCCGTATATATCGCTTGATGTGCAGCCGATGAACATCCCATAAGACATCCCACAGATTTTGCCAGACAATTATCAAGTCCAGCGACGTGACTTGATGAACAAAATTTCGTTAGATTATTGCGTCGATATGACTGTATCGAAGTAATTAAATTATATTATAAGACCAATCTTTTGGCCTACAAGTATAAAGAGACAATATATGTGACAATATATGAAGAAAATGAAATTCCTGAAGCCCCCCCCTCCCTCCCCCCAGTGTATGTCGATTCAACATAACTAAAACTAAAATTTTGTCACATATGCATAGAATCTTTTTTTGTTTGATTAAATTAAATTTTGCTTCTAATGTCGAAATATTAAAAGTTGTAATTTAACATTGTATTCTCTCAACTGCTAGTGTAATAATAATCAAATGTACAAAAAGAACAACAATTAAATAAAGAGCTCATATATTACATGTGGTAAAGTATGTAATGAAAAGCAGATGATTTTATAAATAATCACGAACAATTTTGCAACACATATATGTAAGACAAACTTCTTTCAGATTGCACAAACTTTATTGCTCACAAAATAATAGATATTCTAAAATGATTCTTGACAAAATATAGTTAGGAAAAGTATACTAATAAACATTTATATTTACAATAAAGTTATCTAGAGGCAAGATATATCCACGAGATATACATATATAGCATGATAAATACGTTAAAATGAGAAAGCATCTACAGAGTTAACGTATACTTTTTAAAGAAATTGAAAAATGTTATGCAACAAGTTTCTTAAGCTATAATAATTGCATCGTATAAGTCGTTTCAAAATTAGTTTCATCAAAATGATATAAATTTTGCGCTTTAGGCGATAATATTACTATCAAATTATGTCTTCGATTGCGCGTGGCTGTTCCGCCCGCAGGAAGTGGACAGTACGCGTATGTAGTGCATCCGGTCTTTGAAACGCTACGTTGATAGTGCCAATAACTCGCATATAATTAATGATGCCTACCAACCACTGTTCGCGAGTACGCCACCCCGATATAGACCATTTGTTCCTCCCCCGATGCGGTGAACCATCGCATACGCGTAGTCGCATTAGTTAACCACAGTGGCTGCGAAATTCTGGAAACTGACGAACTGCATACAGGAGAGGGAATCAAGCCAAATGAATTCATGTGCAAGAAAAAAATATATTGACTTAAGATGATGACTTCACATGATCAAATAATACTAATCGGTAAGATAGTATGCATTTTCAGTATTTTTACAACCTTATACAATTAGTATATTATTGAATATACTTCACTTTAGTTTTATATACTTTATCTATTGCACTGTAACATACTGTAATATGGATCTTAATAAAACTGATACCGATGCTCGAGAATCAAAATTCAGATCATCGACAGTATTCTATACGTCAATCTATTAATACTAACCACGTACGTAATCATTAGTAATATTGTCAGTATTTGTTAATATTGACAATATTATTGATCGTCACGTTGTAGGATCACCTTTAAATTGCGATGGCAAGATTGAACATGCGCCAAAAACATAGAAGAAAACATAGAAGAAAAAACAGTAATAAGTATTATATGTCTGATATTATACTTATATATTACACTGTTTATAGTGTCAAATTTAATCTAATATATAATTAAGTAGGAGCAGTGGTGACTTACGTTAAATTTGACACTATAGATTTAACAGTGTACATTCATTCAATACCTGTATAACAGAACTACATAACTATGCTATATCTGACTTATCTAATTGTACAATAGATGTAACTTTCATATTTAATTTTCTCTATAGATACACATTCTTTATATTGTTTCTTTCTTTTAAAAATGATGCAACTAAAAAAATTTAAGTTTCTCAGAAAAAAGAAAAAACTATCTTTCAACTTAATAGAAAATTATTTATTAATCAAAAAGAACATATTCTTGATACTTAATCAAATGTCATTTTTGTTTCACGATTCTTAAAAATTTCGCTACCCTGTTTGAATTGTGACGATTTTGGAGATTTTTTTATTAAGTAAATTTAATTCACTTTTAATGATGATAGGATCATGTTTGCCTAATTCATTCATAGTAATAACTCAAAAAAATCAATTTCTTACTAGTGTCACTTTTGAAGTAAGTATAATAGACGATTTAAAATTTGTTCCCCACAAAATCAATAATCTCGGTTTCTACCTCATTCTTAAATTATTTTCTATTTCATTCTTAAGTTATTCTTAAGTATCTTCTACAACCAGATATCGTATGACACTTTTTATTTTATTAAAGCGACTCGGTAAGCTGGATATGCAAAATGAATTTCCCTCGTCAGTGTTTCGAATGGAGATTCCAAGCAAATAGAGTACATCGGCCCCGCTATATGTATATCGGCGCGCAGCGCCTATAAATCTTCTCGGCCCATAAACAAAGCTTTTGAACGCGAAAGGTCGTTGCAGCATGTGCGTGACGACCGTCGCTTCGCTCTCTTCACGAGTAACTCGCGAAAGAGACAACAGAGTAGGAGGAGTAACTCGCGCAAGGGTGACGAGACTAAAGGTGGGGTGGAACGGAGCTGAAAGCTCTGACGGCTGAATTTAACGCCAAACTCATCAAGTCGCAGCTTGTTTCTTCGAGAGAAGGAGTAATTTTGTACTGTTAGCTGCTTCGTCTTCTCATATCTTAGCACATGTATCCCTCTCGAGTTCCTCGAGACTTCGACGATGTTATAGACATGAGACAGTCTGCAGTTTATACCATCCATGAAGCACTATTCATAGACGTGCGTGTAATGTCGAAATTTACTTTTACGCACGTGCGCGCGCGCGCCGCCCCCCCCCCCCACACACGCACACACGCATACATATGTATATATGTATGTAAAACATACAAAACATACATGAAATGATGTATGCGAAACTGTTTGTACAAGTGTAAAATGATTTTATGTTGCAAGAACATACTTTACTGAAGAGAAACGAATTTTTCTCTGCATACGAGAGACTGGAACGTGCGGTACGGATCTTGTTTTAAGTAACTTGTTCATGCTGGGGAATCGAAGAAGACACTAATGAAGGTTGCGTGATACCAACTGATCATCAGTAGATTGAAATTGGAGCGTAAACAACGTGTACTTGTCATCACCTTTGAAGGCAGCTTTTCCTCAGAAAATTCAGCAAAGAAACACTTCCAGACTTAGCAACGTATCGCTGAGATAGACGGGAAAATTATGCGCGAGGACGCACGGAACAAACCAATTAAGTATTTTAATGGGACAGGATTACTCGCGGCTCTGTAACAATTGGATAAAACAATCGGAGGGCATGCCGATTTATCCCCACCGAGATGGCAAAGCCGGATAGCTTCGGGGTGATCGTTGTCGACGAGGACGAGAGGGACAAAGGGCTGGAAGAGAGACGACGAGAGGTGGTGGCGATGACGGTGATGGTTTAGAAGTGTGGAAAGACAGCGAAAATTCCCGACGTCACTCCAGCGCGCCGCGGGCGTGTAAATTTGCACGGATCGATTCGGGATAGGAGAAACGAAGAGGGAAAGATAGAAAGGGCGAGTGAGAGAGGAGATCATGGCCGGTTCAGGAAAATGCAGGAGCGCGAGAGGAGAGTCAAGTATCTAACCGACACGACGCGGCAACGAAACGCTCGGAACAAACAACAAACAAGCAAACAAAAACCGGCATCCGCCGTCTCCACGGCGCCTATTCGCGCGCTCAACACGTCACGATTTTCGAATTCTCCAACCCGTCCAACTACGTACTACTAACTACATGATGGGATGCAGTGGCGAAAAAAGAAAAAAATGCATGAATGTCAATTATATCTTACGCTTCTTAACCTGAGTTTTAACGATCGACTTCACGTACAACACGAATGAATATTTGAATAAATGTTACTATACAGTTGTTATAAAATGGATACTTCGATGTAGTAACGCTTTAATGAGGGTAAAACATATTTATGTATTAATTTTTAAAATTTTATAATTATAGTTATATATAAATCAAATAAATGTTGTGCATAATATAATAACGCAATAGGAATAGGAATAAGCTTTTTACTTTTTTTCTTGTCAGAATTAATAACGCACAATTGCAAAGACATGTAGATAGATTGAATTAATGTGACATTCTCGTAGATATACAAGGATAATACAGTCGTCCTGTTAACATGCAGCGACAAATACGCCGATAGATTTGGATAATAAATCGGGGTCGGCAAGTATCGGCCCTCGATGGGATATTGCCGATCTATCGATGTGTTTAGCAGATTTTGGGGTGGAAGAAGCTAGAGAGATCAGAATTCGTTCGACGAACCCCGACGTTTACCGACGTAATCCGTAGCGACCGTAGCGATCTGTAGAAGAGCAGGAAAGCCAGAAGCAGGAGGGTGGTTCTCGATCGAGTGGTTTGACAGGGGTAGTTTAGTCCGAGATATATATATATTTCTAATACTATTAGCCGGTGTTCCGTTACACAACGACAGATGGACAGGCGAGGAGATATATGCGCTCTGTTTGGATTTCGGTGTTCGAGGGTGCAGCTGCGAGTGTGTTATACCGCGCGTTACCCTATTTGTGCCCCGACATCAATTGATAGTTTTGGTAAACGAGACGTCTCTCCACAATAAACCTCGTAACGCTTTGCAGATTTAACTTGGCATCATTCGAGAATATTCGTTTCTTTTATAATGCGATTTTAAAATCTCGAGATTCTCCAATTCATAGAATTAATTCCAAGTGAAATTTACTCGATGTCTTAGATTTTTTTACATATTTGAATTTGATAAAGATTTACAAAAATTGAATATGATTTGAAAAATCTCATATCGCCACTTTGATAGAAAAATAAAAAATTAGCATTAAAGTTGTAGCGTTCGAATTTTGAAAACTCATGATATAATTTTCAAGAGTTCATATGTTGATAATATAAAAAGAAAGTGAAATTATGCATATTCACTATTCCTTTTGAAAATGTTCTACTGAAAAGTTGCGAATTTTGAAATGCGTCATTAACAACGCAGTAATATCAAAAATATAGGTTAATTAAAAATAATTAATAAGTTAAGTTAATGATTTTTAATTAATTATTTTTATACCTATTATTATAAATTAATTATAGTTAATTATGAATAATTAAATATAATATTTAACTTACATCTTACAGCGAAAGACAGATGATGAAATTGTTATTATTTTTTGGTTGGAAATGTGAAAGCATGACGAATAAAGAGCCGCGACAATCTGTTAATCACGCGTACTCCGGAGCTTCGCTATTAATTAGATAATTAATACTCACATCGTGCGGCTCAAGGTACACATCCAATAGATTGCAGCGTAGATTGCAGCGAAATTAACACAACATATGTTGCGTAACCGTCGCCGGATCTCGGCAACGAATTATCGATTCGTTAGTCCATGTATAGCTGGGAGCGACAATTGTTCTACTCGAAATTCACTTCCGATAACGCGGAGACTCGATTGTGTTTCCGGGAGTCAACTTCGCGCCATTGATTGAATTATCGGGCATGCAGTTGATTGAATTCGCCGTAGGTGTACCGCCGCGTGGAACCCATTTAACTCATCGTTCAAGTAACTATTTAAACCGACTGACTAGACTAGATATGTCTTCTATTTCGAGAATCCGCGAATAAAGATATTGATTCATTTATAAGTATTATCATATTTGGATAACTTGCATTTCTTAAGTAAATTTAGAATCTGAGCGCACGTATGTATTTCATAATGTGAGAAATTTCTTTGTCATGCCTAACATCATTCTGATTTATTGTGACATTGAATTAATTGTAGAGTAATAATAATTCTGAAAGATAAATCAATTCGTAGGAAGAAAAAACTATAAGAAAAAATTTCGAGAGAATCTTTTTTGTAAATTAACTATTTTGAAACTATCAAATACAGTTTCATATAATTTATCATTTGAAATTGACAGCATTGTTAGCATGCCAATTTCAATAACACATGAAATTATAAAGGGGACTCACAAAATTTCTAAACAGATATCCAGTTACGCATAACATGGAAAATCTACAAGGCCACACAAATCTGTCCGACTTGCATAAAAGTTACGACTGACATCCGAGGACTGATTTCAAGTTAACAATAAAAGTGGCGATGCAAGCATGTATAACGAATCACATGTAGAATATCTCGTTAACTATTACCAACTATCTTAAAATAGATGTAAGCTTTAGAGTATCAGTATATACTAGAAATGTAACGTATCGATTGAGCATGAACAATACTCGCAACAAAACTTGTAATATGCTAAAAGCGGTGACATGTTGCTATGTTGCACAAAATTCAGAATATTACGTTAAGAAATTAAATAATATTTTTAATTTTACGTTTGGTATGTTGCTTTCACGTAATTTTTTATAATTAATTAAGAAATGACAGTAAATAATTTTCTTTAAAAATTTTTCTTTATTAAGACTTTATACTAAAGAAAAAAATAATTATTGTACCGTGCAAAAATACAGTATTGGGTACTTCGTCAATTAAAATGATTCGTTTATCGTGAATATGAAAAATATCGAATAAACGCGATAGTTTCAATCGTAGCGAATTACGTATAGTAATTCAAGTTCGAAGAGATGTCAACGCTGTGTAATACAGGGAATGCGTATACACAATCGCCATTTTATCGACTTGACTTTTATTTAGAAACTGATTACCTATGCAAGTAAGCTATAGTTTACCGACGACAACTTTGCTATTCACCCTTCGATACTATCTCGATACTGTCGTCGCAGGTTTTGTCCAATACATGGTACACTGGAAAACGGCAGGCTAATTTTATTGCGGAGAGATCCGTCATAGAAATGCCAATTCATAATTGAAGAAAATAATAACGTTGTCTGATGTTTACGGTGGTAACATCGCGACACGCGCGATTCTTTCAACATCGATCGTTATTACTTGTGACATATGGGGTTACTTTCTCATGTGATGACAAATAAAATTTTCTATTATAGCAATAACACTTGGTTACATTGAATTAATCGTAGATACTCCATAAACAACATAATTGATACCGGAAAGAGAAAAATACATTAGACGAATGTATTGTCGAAGTAATTTGTAGCGATTAATCGTGATTTGATGCCAACGAACTGTCACGCTCATAAAAATTTCATTTCCTGGATCTTAGTATCCCTGGAAGAATGGCATTGATCCTCTCTCAATTTCCCGGTATTCAGCCTAAAGTGTCGCAGGAAACAGTAATGGTTAATTAATGGATCGGCACGTGAGGAGGACCTAATAATCTCTCGCGTCTGCCGATACCGGCGAACGATGCTCCGTGACGTGAAAACATTGTTCGCAACCATCGCATTCCATCTCCTTCACCTTCATCTCACCGCCGCTCTCATACTCAGACTATCGTCCAATCTATAATCGTCCTACTCTCTTCCGTTCATTTTCTCGTCTCGATGCCGTGTCCCTCTTCTCACTCGCTGATTTACGAAACTTATGGAAGTCCCTTCATCCCTCTCTTCCTGCCCCTCTCGGAGCCCCTTCATCCCTCTCTTCCCGCCGCCACCCGGTCCTTGTCTCATGTCCAAGCTGTTTTGTTCCGTCAGTCGCCCGGGCGCGCAATGCGATATCTATGGGTTTCTTTTGGGGCCTTGTGTCGAACCCGCCATTATACTAGAGAGAGAGAGAGAGGAGGAGGAGGGAGAGAGAGAGAGAGAAGAA
>NW_012130069.1:4371195-4374872 GCF_000143395.1 Atta cephalotes | reverse complement strand
GAGAGAGAGAGAGATGGAATAGAAAAGTAGTAGTAGTAAATTTCTGGCAGAAGTTTTGTGCATTTATTGTGTTAATACTTCTTAATAATTTTTTATCGACGCATTTATCCACGCGCATATATAAGACAACTAAAGACAGTAATTTAAATATTATTCCTGGCAAAAGTTTCGCTTACAAAGTAGTTTCTTAATAGAAGATTTATTCGTTGCACCGACTTACTAACTCCTATCAAAGGCAGTCCAAAGTGTAAAATTGTAATATAATATACAAGATATTGATTATTAAGACGACAAAGTTTTTGTCGTTTGTCCTTTTGAGTAACTTTTGTATTTACTATCGTCAGCAATCAATTCGCGCTAAATCCAACACGCAAGAGAGACAAAGAGGCGTTTCGTCGCTTTGCAGCGAGTTGTATTATAAATGATTATAAACGTGTGTAAGTTTCCAAAGTTTACCCGGTTTACCGTTGGTTGTTTCGTTGCGAAGATTACTGACTATCCATTTGCAGGTTGCAATGTACTCATTTAAACCCTTTCCACTTATACAACTAGAGTCTTATCTATAGCCTCTGTACGCTTACAGAGAACGATGTGAGGCGGACGTGCGCGCTCTCGGCATCTAAATAAATTAAAGAGTCTCTCCATTCGCAGTGCTCTCCGCCAATCGAACCGGCGCGTATTGTCAGTGCGAGGAATTCCGTTCCTATACATATCGTGAGAGAAAATGCCAATGGTTGAAGTCACTACGACAAGCGCTGCTGTCTCCTTCAAACCGTTTAATCGTTTGTTAACCAAGCATAATAAATATTTTATCGTATTCGTTACTTTTATTCTTGACTGAATAAAAATAATACAATACAGTATACATATGTATATATATATATATATATAATATCTAATTACGCTCGCGTTTTGATGCAACGCAAATGAATTATAAAGAGGCTTTATACGAGCATTAAAGGCTGACATATAAATTCTGAAAATATTTATTATAAATGTTAAGTACAACGCACACATTTCGACTTACTAAAAATAAATAATGTACTGTATTAATAAAATAACAATTTTGTTATAATATTATTTACGAACCTTATTATATAAAGTAAGAACTAGAATTTCTCATGGATATATAAGAATAGTCACAAAAAGAATTACGTCATAAAAAATATCCAGAATCAAGACGAGTTACATCACAATGGCCACTTAAACTATCGGTGCATACAAATTTGCTTGGAGCACCACTCGCCGCGTTGTAAATTTCACTTACGACATTTTCCTTATTACAAGCCTAGTGTCCACGATTCTTATACTTACATACATTGCACGTTTCACCTCGATACATCTGCAAAAGCGGGTGGTTTGCAAAGCAAGAGGAAATCCATGAAGGAAAAACTCTGAACGGGCGCAAGCAGAGCATACACCACGTCGTAAAGAGAGAACCCGAAATACGATCTCCCTCGCGCCGCTTGTGAAAACGTAGGAAAAGATGGAGGAAACTATGAAATTCCGGCCATTCTTCGCTCAACAATAGGACGTACGGGGATATATATTTCGGAAATTCCCAATGGCACACGCGTGCACCATCGTCAGTATAAAAGGGGGTCGCGGAAGGGCGGAGAGTGGAGGCAGGAGGGATAGCTTCGCTTCCATTATGAGCGACGCGTTTTTTTCCTCTCTCCGAGGGTGAGTTTTCTAGCGTCGTGCCCAGCCGTACGTGTATTAGCGCGAAGCGTTTTGTGCCGTCGTGTGCGAAGGGGCCCTTTCTTCGGGACAGCTCGGCCAAAAACCACCCCTGAGGTGAGCACCAATGGAAATTCGGCCGACCATCTCCCCGAGCCCCCGATATCCCCAGAATCGATCGGAAACTCGACCTCTCGATTCATGTCGCGCCATGAAAGCGCGCCGGCAAGTTGCGCCGATGCGTTGACGCGATCGATATCGTAAATATTTAATTAATATAGATGCGAGCGATTATCACACTGGAAATATTCTACACTCGGATTAGCGCTTGTGAGACCTTTATCTTACAAATGTCGCTTATGTATAATTACATTTTATTTAATTATACATATATATATATATATATATATTTTATTTAATAAGGATCAATTTAGAATCTTCACTTGTTTTCTTAATTTTCAAATTATCTCTTTTATATTGCGCGCACATATAACTCTCTCATATAGATATATTAATCGCCGTCATTTATCGTGAGAAAAACGTCGTTTACGTAAATGCGATGCAGAGAGATTAACGAGATTAACTTAAGGTTAATAAGATTAACAATCATTACGGCAGCATCAGAGTTTGTGGAATTTATTATTATTTGATCATTGCTCGTTAACATGTTCTTTATCGGTTTATTCGTGTATTTTACTATGCTTGCATAATATAATATGGGATGCTCCGATGTTTCGTAATTTTTTTTACAAATTAATGTTATTTAATCAGTTGTAATATTTAACATTATCACATTATTATATGATAGATATTACAAAGTGAATAATATTACAATTACTACAATATAATAATATTTCTAAAAAGACATATCATGAAGAACATTTTACTATGAAAAGCATGCTTAGTTAAACAATAGAACCACGAAAATCCATCCATCATTTCATTTGATGCTGTCGAATGTATTCAAACCGAGCCGCGTATTGTGAGCTGAGAGGTGAGATTTGTGTTTCGCGCTCGCGTTTAATTAATGCCGAAAACTCCGGGATGATACGGGAATGAGCGATTTTTTTTGGCCGTGTTCGCAGAGTCGCGAGATTCGTAAAGTTCCGCGAGTACCGCGGTTTTACCGGTATTCGCGAGCGACGCGTGAATATTTCATGGAAATTATAAATTACACGGCACGCGCGGAATGCTCGGATGGGAGCCGGCCGCCGCGGATCGCATCAAATTTCTGACGTACAATTGATGTCAGTCGACATTTCCTCGCGACCGCCACCGCGGAAAACGCGAAATTTCAATCGCATTCAAATAATTACTCACGATCCATTTTCGATGCTCGGGACACAGTGAATTCGCGCAATAAAATTGTCGTTAATTGCCGTCAATGATCAGTACAGTTATGCAAATTGTTTGAATTTTCATTTTTTTGTTTTGTTATTTTTGCATACCTAATAAATGCAAATGATGTCACCGTCGCGTCGAGTAGCGTCGCGTCGATGCGTAGAAGTAGTTGAACACGAACATATGTGATTTTTTGTTTCGAGTATTTCAAGTACATGCATATATGCACGTATACAATATTTTTCCGTAGGGAAATCTAGAATTTCCCTTTTTATCCGTTTCTAACTCGTCGAATGTAAACAGACGTGCCTTCAGGATTACTTTCAAACTCCTGTAACACCGTTTTCGCCGGATTAATTTGGAATACATTTTAATTGTAAGATACAATCACTTTTAATATACATGAGCACGTATGATAACATAAATTTTTCACGCTTTTCAGTAATCAACTCAGTAAACATAAATAAATTTATTCATTATTTTTCTTTTATATATTTTCAATAGTTCTTTTATTTCTTTTTTGAAATTTTTGTTAGACTATATAATACAATATCTCTCTTGTAAATAAATACGATATATATAATATATATATATATATATATATATATATATATATGTATATATATATATATGTAATATATATATATATATATATA
>NW_012130069.1:4360187-4363517 GCF_000143395.1 Atta cephalotes | reverse complement strand
TAGTAGTGTGTGTGTGTGTGTGTGTGTGTGTGTGTGTGTGTGTGTGTGTGTGTGTGTGTATGCGCGCATGAGACGAGAGAGCACGGCAGCCAAAAGACGCCCCAAAATGCTGCGCCCAGGGAAGGATGGTCATCCCGGGGGTGGCTCGTACGATTTCGACGTGTACCTCCAGGAAGGCCTTTTCTCGTGTGAGTATCCTACATGCTGGTGTGCGTCCTGGCACGTATGCAGCCTTATTGGACATTGGATATTGAGCGAAGGTGATCGTCCGGAAGGTGAACGGCTCAAGTGGCCAGGAATATGAAATTTTCATATATGATTTCGAACGTTAAACGAACCATGTTTCCAATTCTATCATCCATTTTTCGCGGATAGATGAACAATTTGAAGAGCAGAAACTTCGCGTCTTACAAACAAAAAATACAGACTAGGTACAAAATAGAGATTATAAAACGATAGAGAGAAATGAAGAGAAAACAATACATTTTATTATATAGAACTGCAGTCTATCTATTCGCTGATACATGGATAAAATGTACTAAGTAGGTTTCGACTTCGGCGACGTCATTTTTCTCCCTTTTGTACTCGACTTGCATTTATTAAAATGACATGTTTGCTCTTCGCAAGTATCGGAGTCCGGGGTGGACATTTATTCGATGAAATCCTGAAACCCGAAAACTTGGCATTGGAAAACGAACTCCCGACTACGTCAAACGTGCTTGCGAAATTGCATCGCCTCGACGTAGTGATTTCTACGTGCCATGCTGCCAGCGGTTTCGAATAATTCCCGATTCGCTCGACAGAATTGATATTTAAGATCGAAAAGAATCTTCTGTGGAAGTGATTTCGAAGTATGACTTCCGGGAACTGTCTTTGGAAATGAGAGACGAGAGGATAGAAAACAAGTAAACGAAAGTAAAAACATCAACTATGCCTCTATTACGGCGAGATAAAATTTTCAATAAGTTTACAAAGCGATTAATCATTCACGCGATGCGTGTGTCGCTACTAACATGTTACAGATCGTGAAAATTATTTTAAGTTGTAAAAGGTATACGTTATTTTTTCTTTAAAATTAGATAAGAATAGATAAACATTTAAAAAAATAATAATTACATCTAACGAGTATCAAGTATATATTATATAACATATATAATACAGCATGAGATTCAATAATTTCATATCATTATTATTCGCGCAGGTACTGTCCGTTTAAATTATCGCAAAGATGAATTACCGCCATCATCTATGAGTTTATCGCCGTTGGACAAATCTCTTCGATTTTGCATTGACGAAACAATAGCAGTATAACCGCTAACGAGTGTCTCTTTGAAATGCCTCCGTTGGGGCATAGCTGGAAGCGATAGTTTCAAGTATCTCGATTGCTCGACTTTCATCGACTAGGAATTTACATCCGCGATAGTCTCGCTCGAGCAGGAGCGCGCAAATCGCGGATCGAGTCTCCTGATTCGACGTTAAGTAGCTATGCATATTGTGTAATGCAATCTCGGCGAATTATAGCCATGTACAGACGAGTATTCCGTGCTCATACGTGAATAATGACGCGCATGCGATTGTGCTGTCTCTCAGATTCTTTATGATACCACTCCCGTTCTCGCCGTATTAAACAATAACGGGTGCAACGACAGGCGAGCACCCCGTTAATCCGCGCGGACACGTTCGCGATCGCGACCGATTAGCTGCATCGTGAGACGCGATAATAATGAACAGGCAGCAAGCATGCGATACACTCCAATAATATCAGAGTTAATGATATCTTCTCCTTCTTAGAAACCGACGTGCAGCACGGCGTATCTATTTAAAAAAAGGAATATAAATTACAGCTTTAATTATTTTCTTTAATTTACGGGACAAATTAATTTTCAAGTGCGAATTTAGAAAACTTGGTAAAGGCGACCTGAATAGGTCAGAACTCGTTCATAAAAAATGTGTATCGATCCATCGATCCATCGATGTTCCAGAAATCTGAAACTTTGTTAAGGCGTTCTGAATACAGGTCAAAACTATCTGCGAAATAAAGTATACTTTGGTAATCATCCCTAGACGATACTCGCGAGTAAATGGCTCGGCTGTCTGCGGTGAACCATTCGTGATACGGGTTGTCGTGACTGCGCTTGATAGCATTCGAGTGAAAAGCTATCCCGAATCCGCGAAGTCGTATTTACATGGTAGAGCCGTAGAGACCGAGGTTTCGTGTTCGGATTTAAGTAGCCGTTGAGTATCGATTACGGTGCGCTCGTACATTTGTTTTAACGTCGAACGTAATAGTCGTTTAAAGTAAGGACGCGCAACGGAAAGCGCGTCCGTGTCGTAAAACCGCGAATATCATCGTCGTCGTCGTCATCGTCGTCGTCGTCGTCGTCGTCGTCGTCGTCATCGTCGTCATCGTCATCATTGCCACGAATCAATACGGCGCGCTATTTTGTTTACAAAGAGCTGTCTAATAATCCTATCGTGCTTCGTAGAAGACAAAAGTTTCCCCTCGGAAAAACGAGCGGAAAGCTTTTTATAGAACGTTCTTTATGTATATGTGAAGCTCCTCTGCGTAGATTTGGAAAGTTTGAAATTCAAGATTCTCGGTGTAGTTGTACTTTCTCTTTTTATTTTTTACAATCACGCGGTTATAGATCTCGCCCGGTTATAGATCCTTTGTGTATACGCGTGTGAGGAGTACAGGTTAACATCCTCCAGAGCTTAATGGCTTCTATAGATTTGAACTCGTACCAAAGTTTTTTGTTCGATATACCACATGTCGATTTCATCGCGGACATATGAATATAGTTCGACATGTGACACTCCAAAAGAAGTAGAACGATTGAATCAAATATTTATTTGGAATGCCATTGATTCTATGAGAAATTAAAAGGATATAGAAATACGCTAAGAATTTCTGATCTTCTTCAAAGTGTTTTGTAGGAAATATTTTACTTTAATCGGAATGATTCGCCAATCGAATATTTAAGTAATCTAAAAGAGCAGAGAAATCGCTACATCTTAAAAATGCTTGTAATCGATATACGACGTAGATCAACACGCGCGACACTACACGCGCCCGCTGGGCGTCTCTCTCGCAAGCAAAGCGCGCGTGGCGAAACAGCGTGGATACAATATGTACGCCGAGTATATTCTAACGTGTACGAAGTTATATGTTGCTATACGTTACATGACCAAGTCCAACCTAGCTCACCATTAGAGGTAGACCATGCGCACCTAACCGATGCGAATGCATTGTCCTGTAGGCGACATGGCCGTTATTGAATCGCCGAGTTATGTGAGAGATCGGCTCTCTCTCTCTCTCTCTCTCTCTCT
>NW_012130069.1:4350695-4354072 GCF_000143395.1 Atta cephalotes | reverse complement strand
CTCTCTCTCTCTCTCTCTCTCTCTCTCTCTCTCTCTCTCTCTCTCTCTCTCTCTCTCTCTCTCTCTCTCTGGAGCTAACAAGAAGACTCACCATTCACCTGTCACCGGCTCGCGGAGGGCGGTTAGTTATAGTTTATTTATCGTTTCCACGTAGGCTGGTGTTTGAGATACGTTTACATCGGCCGCCGCTCGTATGTTCACCCTTTCTTTCGGTGTGGGTATGGCGCCGGCGTGTGTGGTCCGGCACATACCATATGGCCGAGCAACTATTGTCCCGATTAGACCGGACCTTCTGCAGTCGATCAGCGGACAATAGTTGGGCCGTAGACGCGGAACGCCTGGTAGATGTCTTAACCAGATCGCTTAAGCGGCGCATGCGTTCGTCCGATGGCTCTTACGCACGATACCACCATGGAAACTTGGTAATTTTCGTAGATTTCAGGGTAGGCGTAACCACACGTAACCGCCACGCGTGTTTCATTTCCTCTGCCGTCCTTTCGCCTGCCTACCTCGCATTCAAGTCCGTCTCTGTTGCTTTCATATAGTGTGGTTAATGTTGTTATCTTTGTTCTCTCTGGCGCTAATGGTACGCATTTCGTTGGTCACCCTCGAGCGTATCAACTTCATGGACGACAGTAATCGAGGTCGATTTACTTCAGCCTCTCTCGACTTATTGACGAAATCTCATTTGTTTCTCGGGGCGAAATGTTAGATGGATAAATGCATCGATAAAAGATATCGACAGAGCATATATGAGTTTCATGAAGTATTTTACTGGAATAATAAATTTTGTTACGGAAGTTTAACTATCAAAATCCTTTAAAATTATTAATCGAATACCGTAACAAAATTCGTTGGTATAAGATTATTTGTGAGATAATTAATATTCAGAATAAATCTGTGAAATGGGTTAGGTTTAATGGCAGGAGTTTAAACGGTATGCGAACATTATAGTTTATCTAATATGTAATCTCGAGAAGAGCAATAGCCAAACGCCGAAAAGAATTTTTGATACGCTGAGATGCATCTCCAGGGAAAGAGAGTAGCTGGAATTGAAATAGACCGGGGGTGGTTCTGATTCTACCTGGATAGCTTAGCGTTTGGCACGTGATGACAGCTTATGGCGCCACCAACCCCCCGGAGTTCCTATACTCCACGGGGGGCTTATCTTCAAATCGAAGGGTTCTTTTGTTTCAATCTCATTAACGTGTCGCCAAACCTTCCTCTAACTGCCCAGGGACCTCGCCTGCCGTCAATGATTGCAGACCTGGTCAAGTCAGACCCTTTGCTATTGTTGCCTTGTTGTTCTAGTTGGGTGTTTGTATTTCTAATAAACACAAGCCATTGGCACGGCCGGTCGACAATAGAGCTGTGGATTGTGCTTTGTAACGTCTTAGCACATCTAATGGCACTATTATCGCATTAGTAAATGACATCGTGTTCCTTTCTATAAAACATGAATCATGCATTAATATTTTGTTATATATAAATATCTTTCATATTATTTATGAAATATAAAACTACTAATTATAAATATTAATTTCATATATACAAAACACACTTACACATATGAAATTAATAGATTTTGTATTACGTTAATAATATGAAAAACATAAACACGTAACACGTAACATTAAATATAAAAACACACACACACACACACACACACACACACACACACACACACACGCGCGCGCGCGCGCACGTACGCACGTACATTTATTTCACATATACGTATATGTATATATATGTGTATATATGTGTATATATAATATATATATATATATATATTATTTTTTTTTATTTACATAAATCATATTATTGTATTTTTTCTCCAAATCTTTGTAAAAAAAATTTCTATATCCTATAATTCTACACAGTATTCTAATTCGTTTATAGATAAAACATTAACAAAGCATTGCTATCGCTGATCGAACATCACTATCTCGGATTCTTTGTTATCAAATATGTCTATAAACTTTTACGTGCGGTACTTGATTTTTTTTCTCTTATGATATCCGCAGAATATATTCGCAATTCACGCGATTTTCGAAAAAAAACGGCGACTATTTCTCTTATGAGCAAACCGGTTGCTCTCTCATTACCTTCTCTCGGAGTTCATCAGCGTAACTTCGATTGTCAGCCCGGACGTCCCACCACTGAAGTGTTTATCGGCTTAACAAACGGTCAGGATTCCGGTTACAAGTCCGTGTTACAAGCGCCGATGCTTGTCCATCGTGTCGTATCGGCAAATCACCGAATCTCCTCTCTCCGGCAGGACGTCGTGGAATCTGTACTATTCTCCGGCTGTTCGAGCTGTACATTTGGAGGAATCTCCGCCGCGACTTCGATTCGATACCGCCGCATCGCGGCATGGCGTTTAGCCTGTCTCCGAAAAATGAAGGATTCTGACCTCGGTATGTCATATTCGGTCTCCGAATGACAATCGATCGATCGATTCACAAAACATAGGGAGCTTTCTAACAAATAACACTGTGTAACACAGTGATCATTTCATCTTTGTTTAATATTGACAAACAACAAGGATATAATAAACACTGTGTTACACTCAGTCGCGTTGCTTGAAATTCCTAAATATTTTTGCACTTAAAATGAGATAGATATATTATAATTGGGTATTGAAAAGGAAAAAACAAAGGTCTTGAAAAAGTGCAAATAACGCGACCTGTGTCATCCGTATACATACATTATTGAAAAACACCCAGAGTATCGCGATGTAAATATCATCGACTGAACCGCGGATCGTCATTTATCGATGATAATCTGAAGAAAACGTTCAACAATGCCGCGCGTTCACAACATTATTTAATTTTCTCTACATTGAAGGAATTATCAACATCGATTGAACAGAATGAACAAGAACTTTAAACAGTGTTCCATTTCATTTGTTTGTCAGCGATGTGATTGATAAGATGTGGCACACAAGTGACACACCATATCTCCACATCATATCATGTGTTTTATATGCGCGGCTTTTTCGCGAATCACGATTGATTTCAAAGCGGCGGGAAAAGTGGCGAGCGGCGTGGCATTCTGATCGAGCTCTGTCTTCGTTCTCTAGGTGGTCCAATAATAAGACAATAAGTTAGGCACACTCGGATGAAACCGGCGGTATCAGTGTGGGATCGAAATGCAGGATGAGAACGCGCGCGCGAAGAAACGAGGGAGAAGAGATCATCCTGAGCCCATGTCGAAGCGAACGAAGCGAGTGAACGGTATGCCAAGAGTGGCGCCAGGATTTCTCCTTGCCTCTTTCCCCGAACTTCATCCTCTCTTCTCTTCCTATTCAGCCTGATCTGTCTCTCTCTCTCTCTCTCTCTCTCTCTCTCTCTCTCTCTCTCTCTCTCTCTCTCTCT
>NW_012130069.1:4333015-4344386 GCF_000143395.1 Atta cephalotes | reverse complement strand
GAGAGAGAGAGAGGGGGGGGGAAGGGGGAGGTTTGCGCTGGATCGGAAATTGGTGAATCGGAGATGTATTTCCATGTAACATCGAATGCTCGCCGGCGCCTATGACGAGTCGGCGCGGGTGGCGAGTTGTGAGTTGGGGATGCGTTATACCGGCACGCGTACCACTTTCGCATTATCCATTATTCCTGTCTGCATTACAATGACAATGACCGCAATAACGATCGCGTCGAGATCGGAAGAGACGCGAGAGACGCGGGGATCGACACATGGGGTGAGAGCATACGCACACGTCGGCACGTCGCGTCGCGTCGCGCCGGCCGACAGCTCGGAAAATTGCTAACAAATAATCCCCTTCCTCCTCCCCCCCCCTCCCTTTTCCTCTGCCGGGGATAACGATACGGGGTGTCGTCGTATCTCCGATCCTACGACCAGATTCTAGCTCATTCTTTTTGCGCACAATCACGTATATGACGACGTGAAAAATACACGAGATGAGAAAGCCTTATAAACTTAATTCAATGACACGCTATTGACTCGCAACTGCAACAATGGATCATTTGGACCCGAAATGAAAATTTTAGACGGTTGGTGCACACACACACACACACACACACACACACACACACACACACACATACACACACATGCGCGCGCACGCAATCTGTACGATTGGTATCTCTATATATATTGGTATCTCTATACAACAATTTGGATCTTTTTTTATTAATCGGCAAAAAGTGAAGGTTTACTTACAGTCTGTATTTTAAATAGGACGCTTTAGAACTTAAGAGTAGGTTTCACAACTGTAGTTAAGGAGACAAATATTCTTATCGCGTCGATCGAGTAATCATGCAGTGCGAATTCGCAATTTATGCCGTCAAACCAATTTGCAAAATATATATCACGTTGGAAATTACGTTGTGAGACGCGTGAGCGATAAAACTCGACGTGTAAAAGTTGCACTGTCGATAAATAATACGGTCTACGTACGTGTCGAAATTACATTGAAATTCGACTGAAGAGCGGCCGTAGAAGAGGGAAGGTAGTGCGCGAAAGTCTCGCTTCATAATTTCGATCGTTAAAACGACATCGAGAAATTATCTGCGGCGTACGACAGGTATATAAAGATATAAGTGCAGTCTAGCTCAGTTCCAACCGCGCGAACTGCAATTCGATCCATTCTGGACGTATAATCAGGTATGCAAATGCCAGATATGTATGTGTACGTGTGTGTATGTACGCCGACGTGCCCAAATAATGCGTAACTACTAATATCGCGAGCATTTTTGCGCGGTCGATGAGCAACGTTGAAAAAGATACGATATTGTATTTTGGAACACTTACAATTCGAGATACCTTCACCAACCGTCATTTGAAATATTTCCGAAATTATTTATACCTATAATATACATAGATCTATGTATATGAACTTGTGTAATGTGATTTTTCGCTCGAATTCATTTGGATATGTTTATCTTTAATCAAGCGGATTTAATGGAACGTTGACAATAAAAATTACCAATTCTTCGTAAAGTAATAATATTCATTACACGATCTCAAACTCAAACCATACCATTATGTTTTAGCTTTCCAATTACAACATTTAGTTCCATAACAACGCTCGTAATCGAGCTCGCCTAATGCGTGGTCTCGACATAGCTCGCGTGGGTAATTTGCAACATTGTTACCACCAGCATCTCTCAGGAAGTTTCTCGTAATTCTGCAACACTGTGTACGAGAGCCACGGCGTTTCCAGAGCTCGCGCAACACTCGGCCGCGCGAGCCGCGCTTTATTACCGCTCCGAGCTAAATCTACTGCAGATTTAAACATCGTCACACCGACAACTAATTTTCTCAGCGATAGCTTGCTTTCGCTGAAATGAGAACTGACAGTTTCGTGCTTAATGTAAGTAATGCTGGAGTTTTATTCTCTTCCAATAGCATAACAAAAGCCTAAATTCTTTCCTGTTAGTCTATTTATAGTAAAATTATATTAGATATAATGTCTAATTAAATATTTAATCATTAATCATCATTACTCTCCTGAACCGATCGAGAACCATTCTTAATATATACATCCACTGTACAATTTTATTCTTCCAGGCAAGTGTATACCTTATATGTTTGACGTTATCATTTACCATCATGTATCATGGTGTTTGATTCTTAGCAACCTTTAATTCCCTCTTCGCTTCCACTGGTTGCTGATAAAGCCAATAACTCCTATCATCTGGAAGAAGCTGCTCTCAGCCGATCGGTTCGATCTTTTAACGCGATGCTACCCCTATCGAGATGATTGGTTCACATCCGATGGGAGCCACGTTTCGATACACGCATACAAAGACAGAGAGAGAAAGAGGGGGGAGGGAGAGAGAACGAGCGATAGATATATCAGGAGGGCATAAATCAATGGACGGCTCCTGGATTGCCCTGGGAGAGAGCGTGTTGCGTTTCCACGGACAGATAGAGCCGATGTGCTTTATTATGCCGGACACAATTGCGTGTTGCCTAAGCCACGTGACCGGCAACTTCCGGCCGACGCTTGGGTTCCGCTTCATGATGTCCTCGCGCGTACACATCTCCCCTGGTCGGTTCGTCATTCCCTCCCTCTTTCCCCTATAGTTCTGCTTCTTTTCCTCTGAGCGTTGACGATGCGATCCATGACAATGATCATCGCGTGTGAGAAACGAAATTGTAACGCGATGACATCGTAAAGTTTATAAACTTCAAGTACAAATCACAGTCTCACAAAATACATATGTATATGGTATAAATAAAATATATACAAAGAAATAAACACAAAAAGAGATCAAAACGGGAAAAATTAATCGATAATCACTAATTGAAATATCAGATTCTCAAGAGTTATCATCTTCCAACGCAAAATTCCCATAGACTAGTTACTTCGACCATTGTCCGTAACTGCAACAATGGTGCAAGAACCGTGTGCCTTTTTAGCACACGGGCGAGCGTACGTAGGCGAGTAAAAAACGAATTTCGCGTAATAAAGAGATCCAAGGGAGCATGGTGTATCGAATCGATTGGTCACAGTGTTCTCATGTTAATGCCACGACGGTTCTGCTTTGGTTTTCCATTGGCGTACGTTAGGGGAGCCGCTTCGGGTCGCCCAGCACCAGCGTGGCGAATTCTCGGGTTTATCGTCGGGGTGTGTAGCCACTGTGACCACTAAAACTGACGTGAACCGGGGCGGGAACGAAGATGGTACGAGAGACGCCGCCGCGCCGCGCCGCGCTGCGCCGTAAAGGGGAGAAAGATTCGCTCTCTCGCGTCATGGGAATCATAAAATGTCTCGGATAAGTTCAACTAACGAATACATTCGATAGATATGTGTGATAGTGCCTATATACCTTTCCAATTATGTCCTATTTTGCGTAGGCGTTGCTTACAGTATACGAATCTGAATATTGGAAACATATTATGTTGATATAAGATAGTGTACAAATGATATATATTATACCATATATTAAATGATTACATAAAACACACACACACACACACGATAATGAACATCATACTGATGGCAAGTATTTTGAAAAATAGTATAAAATCCTATTCACGCAACAAGAACAATAATTATTTGCAGAGGCGGCTAAGTATTCGCAAAACCCAATCTCAGTGTAGTATACAATTATAATTAAATACATATCACTAATTGAGATTATTATCTTCGTGTGTCTTATTACACAACGATACATTATTGCAAAGACGGGAAATGTATTTTATTAGCGTGATTAAATTAAAAATAGCGGTGAATATTTTAATTACAGAGAATTTGTTTTCAAATTATAAGTCCATTGATAATTATGCCATTTCTTATACAGATAACACAGGTACAATCCTACTAATTTCGCTGCATTTAAGTACTCACTGCGTAAAAATTCATATTAATATATTGCTTTAAATCATGAGAGTCGTTTAATAAAAAGTTACTCAAAGCAATATAAATTGTTTATAGAGATGGCAAAAAATTTTCTAATAATAATCGTTTTCGCATATGTTATGCAATTTGCATTCTGCAATTTTTTACTCTTAACAAAAAATTAACATTACAAAAATAATATGCCAAATTTTTATTTCAATAATGTAAAAGTTTTAAGCCAATTGAATTAAAGGCAAAAAAATTAAAAATATCTTATATCGTTTTTTTTTAATTAAAAACAAAAGATTATTCTAAAAATGATAAGGGGTTTGCTACACTAAGATAAATGTTTGGTTCGCATAATCGTTTATTGTTTATTGATATGTAACTAATAAAAACTTTCTTACTTTTTCTTTTAAAAACTTTATAATTATGAATTATGTTATTTTAATCAAAATTTGCTTAGAATAACTTATTCTAGAATTATTTCAACTATTCTAGAATACCTAAATTATTCTAAGTTTTGATTAAAACAACATAATTTTTAAATGAAAAAGTAAGAAAATTTTTGTTAGTCACATATGAACAATATAGTTATACGTAAAACATTTCTCTCAGTGTGCGACGCGAAAATGAGAAAATATCTTAATTTCCACATATATCAAATTTTCACGTTTTACGAGTAAGAGAGGCAATTCCTCCACATTTCGGTCGATCGCGAAGGCCAGTGAGAGGAAGAGACTTCGCGGCTTCCATCCCTTCGATCTGAGATCTCGGGAATGCCGAGATCCGGCGTCGTACCCCGCGGTGGCCCGACTCCAGCATGGTGGTCCAGGTCAACAAATCATAATCGTGCCTGCGACCGAGTAACGAGAAAAGGTCTGAATGCCTACGCGAGGTTCAGCGCTGTTCGCGGCGTGCAAACGTGGTCAAAGCGATGCGAACGCGAAGAAACGAGACGTCGGGGCGCCGCGCGACGTCGAGCCCTGCTGTGAGATCACCGAGCTCTGCCGCGAGTGCGAAGAGATGGAAGAGATGGAGAAGATGGAAGAAAAACGAGAAGGGGAGGAAGAGGACAGTATATGGGTGATGGTCATGAGCAAGAACAAGATCAAGAACAAGAAAGGCAGGTAGATACCACGGGTAATGTGGCGCACGGAGCGTTCGGAGCCCACGCTCTGTCGCGCCACGACAAGGTGGTCCAATGGACCTGCCTTACGAACGGACCCCGCACGAATATCCTCGATTTATGAAGCACGAATTATAAATACTGCGGTCTTAGGCTAGCGATGCTCTATACGCGTCATACCAGCGCGGTGTCACTGCAGGTCCTGCGATGCCTGCAGCATGTCCTATAAGCTCTTCAATGGTTAAGCTATGAGCTAATAATCATTTCAATTTACAAGTGGATTATTTGGCTGGAAATTAGCTTATACAGTCGGAATTACTATCTAAACGTTCAACCGTAGCACATCAACCGTTCACCCATTATCCCTATCAGGATATTCGACCATCTGCCGCGCTCCGGGGCACCTCGGTATCAGTCGGTGGCGCGCAGCATCTCTAACGAGCCGTAACGATATGCATTTTGAAAATCCGGAAGATCGATGAAAAGAGAGAGTTGTGTGTGAGTGCACTGTGCGCGCGCGTAAAAGATGCCCCGAAGGTCGACGGGCAGCTGGCCCCCACAATGGAACGGGAGGACCTCCTCATTAGCCATGCATGCGCCTAAAACCAATTCTAGTTCTCTCCGCTCTTCGTGTGCGAGGGTTAACGAGACGTCTATATTATTATACCACGACCAAATAGAGAAAGAGAGAGAGATGGAGAGAGAGAAAGAGGGGGTGAGAGGAAAGGGAGGGGAGGGGGAGTGAAGCAGGCGCGCAACGTATCGAGGCCCTCGCTCGAAAACCGAATAGGGTGGGTTACGTCGGATATTAGCCCCGCGGGAGCCTCTCTCGCTCTTCTGTGAGGGGCCCTCTCGGGAGATAAAGACGAGAGGAGAGCCACTCGGAGCTGCGGACCACCGTGAAAGAAGGGAGTACTCTCGCGGCCGGCAGCTCCTCCTCATCCTTCTCTCATGCTTTCCCTTTTATCCCTTTCTCTCTCGCTTCGTCTCTTCCTCACGCTCCCACTTCTACGTGGTGGCTTTTCTTGCCCTTCGAGGATCTCGGACCGCCAATAACCGCAAACACGTAATTCCCTACAGCACCTACCATACGCATTACGTCGGTTATTTGCCCCCTAACCAGGTGGAATTTATTGCGGGGAAATGTCAGTTCCGTAGTGCGTCCGCTCGCCATCCTACGTGGGTGTATAATAATAATATCGACCGACGCTGCTGCACACTGGTTTAAGTTGTATGCCCTGATCATTAGATCTTCGCTGTCACAGAAAAGCTATAGAAAATGGATATATAGAGATCAGTCAGTCACATGGAACTCCACGTACATCCGTCACAATCAAATGCGCCGTGAAAAACGTCGTATCAGTTTACAAAGAAAACTCAAAATTATATACCGTTCTATGCAAATCGACTTATTTGGAAGCAATGAAAAGATTCGTATGCAAGAAACCAAGATCTCGCTTGTTTGCGAACGTGGCCACGTTGAAATATTAAGCAGAACCCGGCGATCAGAAAGAAATAGCCGACGATGCTCGATTGACTTACTAGTTGAGAAAGTCGCACAATCGTTCATATTAAAGATGTCTCAGAGATGTGTTCCCATCCTGAGTGTTTTATTATATAGCGTCCGACACAAGCGTAGTTGTGCGAGATTAATGAACGACAAGTAACTAATGAAGCGATAATTCTCCTAGCAGTAAAAACGTGATCATCTCGAAATCTGAATGTCCGATCCGTCATAAGCGATCTCGACATGGTGAACATAGCGAGAAAAAACATAGAACACTATCGGCGCATTAACATCTCGGTCGCGCGTACTTTTGGAACGGCAACGGTGTTCCGAGAATCCATGATAGGCGCAATTCGTGAGTTTCTCACTATGGGTTTTTGCCATATAGAAAAACAGGTTTCAATCCAGACATAAGGTGGCGTCATTCGTCGCGATTGCACCTGCACGGCAGGTGCTCGGTTAGGCTTACAAGCTACTCATAATGATTATTAAGCATCTAATCGGTAATCTCTAGAGATTATCCTCAAAATATGAGCTGATGATCTTTTAAACGCTTACCATAGCAAAGATCAATTTTTGAATCGCGTCGTCGACACCATAACATCAATCATTGCTCTTTCTTAGATTGTAATTTATTTTGTTTCTTTCTTTCATACAGAGTTACTTCAGAAATAAAGTAGTATAATATTCACAATTTATTATGCGTGAAATCTTATCCTGATTTCTGCTAATTTTTCTCTTGGATTTATCTCGAATTTCCCACAATCGATCCCTGATGGTAGAAAATCCAATCATCAGTCTTTGAAAGGTTATGAGTAGCAAGGAAAAAAGACACGAATGAAGCAAAAACTTCTGTGAAATATGTTCTATCGATGCATATCTTTCATTTTAATATTATTAATTAAACGAGATTGTTGTAATGTAAAATTAATATTTGTCATCATATTTCTTTCTCGATTTTCCTCAATTTTCGACATTAGGACAGCTATTCGTTCAATTATTTATTCTGTCGAAGAAGTAAATCGACAATGTTGATATTCAAATTTTGTTCGATAAAATTAACATTGTAAACATTATCAGTTTGTTTTACTAGTGACAACTATAGAAGCAGCTGGTTATCCTTGTGACGATTATCTTACGTTTTAATGATGTATGTTCTTCGCCATCTATATAAATCCTAATTAAGATGGAATTATTTCATCGCCATTGATGAGAAGCAACTTGAAGGCCGTGCTCGACGTAAAAAGACCTGTAGCACCTTCAATCATAAGGAGGAGAATTCCTCCTGATTTCACTGGAGGATGATTCTTACTTCGCCCGAGTTCGATACTTCACAAGGACTCTTAAAGTCGTTTTTTTTGCCTTTTTTCTTTCCATTTATTTTTCCCACCTATCTCATCCCCTTCTCTTTCTTTCCATTTACTTTAAACCGCTACTGTATCCTTCAAGTGTCCGAATCTGCAGCCAATCCTTTGAAATTTCAAGTATTTATGCAGTTCTTATATTTTATTTACAAATAATTCTCGGAAAACAATTGATTGATCGGCGCAATTAATTACGCATTAGCTATTTTTTTAAATTAAATTAAGTGATTAAATTGAACATTATGAAATTATAGAATAACGAGCTTTCTCAATGGTTTCTCTTTAGTTTGCACGGGACCTTTTAGTTGAGGCGCGTTTAACAGGAATATCGCTTAAATTCGTCCGGGATCAGGATGACTCTGCATTATCGTTGATTCCAAGGCAGCCACGGGATTTCCATGTCCGGACTTGGAACCTACCACCGCCATCAGCATCGGGATGAGACCCCACAGCTCGACTTAGCATAGATTAAAGTCGCGCATACGCTCTGCGAAGCGAGACCGCGAGCGTCTACGAGCCGGATAAGAGGAGAGGGAATGGAAGTAGAGGAAGAAGATTGGGTTAGATAAAAATCGAGTCGATCCACGTCTCCTCCACCTTTACAAGGTAAAACGCTAGGAAAGACACCACGGATGAAGAGGCGGAGATGAGATCTGCTGAATGCAAACTATCGCGAATGGAAGGAATCCGAATAGTTTCATCATAGTCTTTTATAAACTGATTGAAATTGGTTATTTATTCGGAAAACTTCAAAATAAAAAATTGTAGAGTCACAAGTGAAAGACGCACATTCCTCAATTCTTTAAATTTTATTTATTTTCACAGCGATATCCTTCTTTTTTTAAATGTATCACTTATAATTGATAAAAAATAATTTCAAAAGCAATGTAACACGCTTGTTGTTGCAAAAGTACAACGTTCGAAAATTCGTAGGCAATTCCAATTCTGCCTTTATACTGTGTTCAAGTGGTACAGCGAAGTGGCATTGCGGGCGAGGCAGTGAATTTTGGCGTTCGGCCAGGTTTGTTGAGAGGATTTACGTCTATTTAATTTTATGGCGTTTGATGGTTAATACTGGAGATAGAACCGATCTACGATAGTCGACATTATTCGACTATAACGAACGCTTTGTTCTTCAGACGCATTTCTTTGCATACATACAAACAGCAAACCGCAGATAGCAATTGAATAGTCATTATTTGTTCGTCTTCTAAAGTAACTTACAGCATGTATATATATATATATATATATATACACACACACACGCGCGCGCGCGCGTGTGTGTGTGTGTGTGTGTGTGTATCAATCGCATATTCAATTTTAATTAACTCTCCATCGACGATGTAAAGAGTTTTCACCCTTCGTCCACACATGAATCTTTGAACTTTGGTGCAGATTTTTACATTGTGATGTGTTCCGAACTATAAATCTAAAGAAATTATTACATACGTGTGAAAGCTTAAACAAACGATCTTGTTTTATCATTGTAAAAGTTAGATTATATTTTACTTATATTTCACAGATTTAAATTCTTCTACCAATACTTATTACGATAAAAAATCGATTGTGCGTTTAAAATTCAACATAGCCGATAGATTAATAAAATGTTAATTGTAAGATTAGTGATAAAATCACACAGAAAAATTCAATTCACATTTGGTTTTCCTAAAAAACAATGTTGTATCATTTTTTAAATTTGCAAATTGATAATTATAAAAATGGTATGTCAAGGTTTATAATATTAGCTTTTTTTGAAGGTGATTAATTTGAAAATGCTTCGTAAATTATTAATGTAAGTATAACCTCAAAGTAAGTACCTACGTGTCCTTCATATATTAATCAAGCCGATTGTAATCCTAATGTGTCATCTACATCTCCTTTTACGTGTATTTTCACTAGCAGCAGCCTTGTCATCATAATTAAGGACAGCTATATGCACTTAAGATGTTATAGACTGTTATAGGTGCACAATATTTATTACGAAAATAACTCGGTGATAACTTAAATATTTATATACTATCGACTTGAATATTTATATACCTATCAAAGGCATGCGTTATATTTTGAAAAAAATGAAAAATAATTGTGTTACACTCTAATATAAAAAACTATTTTTTATTTCCATTGTATCAAATTAATGCAGTATATAACGCCTTTCCGTTTAGAGGACCAGTGTCTTTCTATTTAATCCGAAATCTACAACGTAAGAAGTATTTGAGAAAAAAAATCTTAAATCTTTTCCATTCTTTTGCATATGTTATAAATAAATCGAAGAATTTTCTATTCCAGAATTAAATAATTTTCGCATTATCGCAATCTCTATCCTGTTGCACGATAAAATGCGTAAAAAATGCTTAGTTCATCTCGCCAGGTGTCACACCGACTCATATTCTCGAACCATAGCTTGGCGGGCACGAAACCATCACGGAAAGATATCTCGGCTAATTACGGCATCGCTCACCGAGCTTATATACGTATTATATCCTTTCTGCGTATCGCCATCCTTATTATTGCGCTGCATGGTAAGAGGAAGGATACGGGATGCAAAATCCTCTTCTGGCTACTATAATTCGCCGGTCTTGGTATGTGGTATCAAGAAGTGCGTCCTTAATTCACGACGATCGCTCAACGTTACGACTCGCCGTCGAAATAATAAATAACATGCGTACGCTGCATGACGCAAAAATCTCCGCAGGCTTGTTTTGTAACTTATTAAAGCGTGGTTCGCGGTTACACATTTCGACTTCAACTCCTCTCAATTATTTTTTGATAACCTCAGATAGCGTCACGCAAGAGAACTGTGGCTCGGCCTATAGTAAATAATATCTTCGCGGGATTGTCGCGATGGTGCAACGCAAACTTCGTTACTACTAGGGAAACGTAATGTAAAAAGATACAAAAGAAGATGACAGAAAATGACTTGGCGTATTACCGCGAAATAGGTCTTTAGAGTTCTTACATCGTCAGGGATAAATTATCTGTAGATATTACGCGTACGTCCGTACGCGTAATATCTACAGATGCAGAAACGAGCGAATGAAGAGAATACGGGATTCATTTTACGCGAATGGTTCTTTCGAGGGTGCAATACGTCGCGATCTTCTGTCGAAAGATTAAAAGTTCCGAAAGCAATGTCACGCGCTATGATCAACCCTGAATTTCCGGAACGGTGCGCCTGGCCGTTCCAATTACTTTCATGCCTCTCTTTTCGTTCCTCTTTTCTTCTCTCTTTCTCTCTCTCTTTCTTTCCTTTCTACGTTTTTCTCACATTTTTCTTCTTATCTTCGCAGTAACTGCTGCTCTTTCACCGCGATTCACCTAGCCGCCTTTACCAGATTCGTAGCGAGTAACCCGACCAAAGATCTCTGATATCTTCCTCCGCCGAGCGTAATAAAAAGAAACCACCTACTGTGCGCTCAACGACGATATGTGTATATATATATATATATACACACACACACACACACACACACACACACACACACACACAC
>NW_012130069.1:4323678-4327592 GCF_000143395.1 Atta cephalotes | reverse complement strand
CTACGCTTTCCTTATAATATTTAAAGATTATGTATGTTTAATAGATTCAATAAAATTTTAACACATTCGTTACATATGACATAATTTAGGCACAATCATTGATGTATAATACTTGGTCAGCTTCATTAAATCGCAACAATAACGAGATATTATAATTTCATATTTGTCATGAATAAATGTATAAAGTTCACTCATCAAAATATATCTCGCGATATTAATTTTATTACTTCAGTGTTTAAACCTATTAAAACTCAATGTCATTAAATATTAAATATTGTGTATTATGTATCTTTTTCATGATTTTATTTTTCATCTATGTATTTCACTTGTTTTTAATTTATTAATTTCACTTATTCACTCCGCGATCTCCAATTATGTATCGATTTAGAAATTGATGGAATTAATATTTCGCTCATACTCCTTGTATAATAATGTTACGAAAGATTGCAATGTTAACGGCCACGTTAGTTATCTCTAAAATGTCTCACTTTCGCTGCTTACGTCCATTTTGACGCGAGACGCGTTGAAATTTATTAAACGTCCATACCGAACGCGGATACACTTCGCAAACATATACACGGGGATTTCTCCGCGGACTGACAGCTCCATCAGAGATGACAGTCTAGCCATAAGCGAGATTATAGTGATCCGGCGAAAATTCATAGTTCGATCTAGAGACCCTCACGAAAAACAATCATTTGCGACAGATTATTATTTCCACGCGAGTACACTTTTTACTCCTTCACTTAGCTATCCTAATTCCCTTAATTTTCAATTTATTGAAGGAGTTTAACTTATAAACTCGTGATTGTATTTTTCTTGTTGAGTGTTTTGGAAAAAAATCGACTACAAATTCGCCAAGAAATGGAGAAATGGAGTACGCGATATTTGATGTATTCCATATCTGATATGTTTCTCTATATCTGATTCACGACGATGATTACGCATACGAGTAATAGCAGCACAGAAATAGAGATGGGGAAAAGAACATACGGTATAGAGTAAGAAAATTACAGCTTTCCACGAGACAGGATTTTCGCATCGCCGAGATTGATTTGATCGAGAAAGGGTTAACGCGCCCGCAGCGCATTTACCACCGCGATCGAAACGGGCTTTAACTTCGTGGTATCTAGAAAAGTGTTTGACCATCGGCAAATTGAATCGATCCGTCACGCGAACGCGGAAGCGTGAGCTGAGCGCGCTTCGTTCCCGCCATGCTTCGCAGGATGGAACATTATTTATTACTCCTGTTGGATGGCGAATGTTCAACGCGTACAGCAAATATCGCCTGCTCTAACTTTTTCTTCGCCATCGACTATTCTGCGTATTTTTTTCGCGGTTTACGCGATTTTCCGTGTACATATCTATTGAACACGTACAAGAGTATATAGCATATGGCACGCGATGATGATAATAATAATAATAATAATAATAATAATGTAATAATAATAAACTGTTAAATTCTTGATAGCATAAATCCTAACATGAGTTTTAGAATGTATGAAAACATCAAATTTTAATAATTCCGATAATTTTAAAAATAATTCGTCTAATTTCTTGTTTAACCTTTTTTCTAATTTCTTGTTTAACCCTCAGGACGGGAAAATTACTATATATAGTGTCGTTGAAATAATATTACATTTTGTGGCAAAGAATGCAATAAAAAATAATGAACTATAACAAATTTTACTCAAAGAAAAACTGTAAGATTTAAAAAATACATTCCCGCTCTCTAAAAAAATAAGCGTGCTGCATGCGTGAGAAAAATAAATCTAAACAACGTAATGTAAATAATGGAAATTGATAAAAGAGCAAATAAAAACGATCTTTTGGAAATAGGAAATAAAGGAAATAACGATCGATGGATTTTTAATGTTTAAATAATTCAATGTGAATTTGCATATTATGTACATGCATATATTGCATATGGTACTGTATTTGTAGTCATAGAACTGCGCGCTTAATTAATTGTTCGGACTTAAAAACTATTGAAATGATATCATAAAAAAACTATTTTTTTGATCAATAATCATTCAATAATATAATAAAAAACTGAGCTGATAACACACACGCACCACGCGCGCACGGTACACGTACACGCAAACAGTAAAATTACCGTAGAACAATATTGCACTGTTTCTGTTCATTTTATTCACATTTTATTTCGTATCGTTATCGATTATCAAAAATATAAACGTTTAAAGGGATCCTAAAAACAATCGATCATATTGAAAATAGCACTTTCACATAGATGATTACGTGTAGTTGATATATCATTACATATATTAATATCTCACTCTCCACGCATACATATAAATTTTCATATAACAATTACGTTTCAATTAGATTATGTTCAATTCTAAAAACTCTCTACTGTTTCTTCATGCAAACTAGTCTGTGGAGTTATTATTTCGTAAATACAGATTTTATATGAAGCAAATATTGTCACGATGTGACAGCTCTGGAGCGTTATATTGGATTAAGAAAGAAGATCTCAATTTCAAAAATTTTTTTTTATTCTCAGCATAGATTCCATCTCACAGATACGTATTAATGCGTACGATACTTTAATCTTGGAAAAGGATTTTTGAATCTGAAAAAGACGAAAAAAGTAATTGTTATACAAAAATTACGATTTAGTCGATAATACACAAACGGCTTTAAGATCTAAGATATCCCCTTAACTAAACAATATCATGCTGCGAAATAAAATTTCTTCTTAATTTTCGTATCATACATATTAATACATCTGATACATAAATTCATACAGATTTTCGTTCCAAAATCAATTTAATTACTACTTCCAATACAATCCGCAATTAAAAAAAACCAAGAAATTATCATGATGGTGAAATGAACGTTCAATGTATATGCTAAATGCAGATATTAATCCGTATTCACACTCACTTTTATCAATAAATGCGCACATTTATTTCTGAGATTTTGTTGTTTATGTAATGTAAATACGCGCTAAATACTATAAATAATGCTAAATATGCGCATTAAATTTATCAATAAAAGTAAGGTGTGAATATGGATCATAGTCTTTCCATTCGGTAATACATCGAACTAAACAGCAAATTCCGAATTGTGAATTCGTTTCTTTCCATTAACATTAAATAAAGATTCTAGAAGAGTAGATCAGTGTGCGAGATCGTTTTATATAAATGCAACAAATACTAATAATAATGCACCATGACCCACGCACGTCAGCTGCGCGAAGCGCAGGGTTTCGGATATTAATATCTCGGCGTGAGTTATAAAATTACTGCCCTGGAGCACCTGAAGCCATGGATGGAGCTCTCCACGATGTGTAGCAATATTCGATCGAGCGGATTGACTTTACTTAATGCCTTAGCCTTAACTGAATTCAGATGTACGACGAGTTGAACTCTGTATTTCAAAATGCTAACAAAAAGCAATAAATGTAAATTACGTGCGCGTGAGTTAATCGATGCGTTAATCGAACACGTACGAAGGCGACTTGTGTGCTTTCAGAATGAGAACCTCATAATTTACGTAATAACTCGGAGGGAGTCATCAATTTCAGCGATGTTCTCGAGAACAACTGCCACGCGTACAATTAAGTAGCAAAAAGGTCCTGCACTAATCGTATACAAGAAAAAGTGATTTCAATAAAATTAATTAAAACTGTGATATTTTGTAGCTTATGAACTGCTGATTAAGTGTCCATAATTGTAAAACATGATTATTTTTGTAGCATCATTTTCAAGTTGTTATTTTGAATATAATCGTACTTAAAAGTACGTACATCTTTATTTACTGTACTGTGTTGTTTTTTAGTTGTATGAATACTGATACAATTATATAAACACACACACACACACACACACACACACACACACACACACACACACACACACACACACACACATACTATATATATATATATA
>NW_012130069.1:4320508-4322779 GCF_000143395.1 Atta cephalotes | reverse complement strand
ATATATATATATATATATATGTGTGTGTGTGTGTGTGTGTGTGTGTGTGTGTGTGTGTGTGTGTGTGTGTGTGTGTGTGTATCTGATATCACACATAGGCGCGATTTCACGAGGTCCATAGTCCCCTTCCTCCCCTTTCTGTTCTGTTCTCCCTCACGTTGCGCAATCGCAAATGGAAATTCGTGACGAGCTCCTCGGGCGCGCGGCACGAGTCGCAATTATCGGTGAGAAACACGAAGTGGATAATTGGAACGTTTGCTAATTAGAATACTCCCGCTATACGACCACCTGTACAATAATGGGGCTTTGATACAAAACCGTGTACTCGAGAAACGACAATCGCTCACGACGCGGTGAATTCTATGCCAGTCGAAATCTCAGCTAGCGATAATTTAGTTTTCGTCCTCAATACGTCGAATATTGCGTTGTGTATTTTACGTAAGAAGAAGAAATTTTCTGAATCGTTGAGTGTGTCGCACATTAAACATTTGCACATTTATGCAATGAGTAGAATAAGTTGCAGTTTTCATATTTGTATATGCACATATTTGCGAATTCTTTTAAATCGTATAATCAATTATAATTCGAATGAAATGTGTAGAGTAAAACTATATAATTACAATTTTAAAATTCAAACAAATTAATGATAAGTATACGGATAGACTAAATATATACAATATGTATAGTGTTTATTATAGTGCACATATAATCGCGCAGTTATTTACTCTCACTCGCCCGTTACTTATCCATTAATTTGTTAGAAATATGTAGATAAGCACCAGTTCTCAAGATATATTAAGGATCATTATAATTATATTCTAATGGATATGCTATTTAAGATTACATATCTTCAAAATCCGAGGCTTCAAAATCTTCAAAATTTAAAGCAAAATATAGAAAAGAAAAGCGTTTGGTGATAGGAAGATAATTTTTTTTAACTTTGATAAAAAGCGACTTTTCTATCTTACAATAAGCAAATTAAAATATTATCAAATTTACTCTTAATCAATTCATACAATCCTGATTAAGTTTACTCGTAAAAATAAAAAATCTCACTTAGATATAAAATTAAGCAGAAACAAAAAAATCATTGTCAATATTATTAAATTACCATTTATGAATACTGTAAAATTCCATCGAGAGCAGGAAGTAACCGAATCGCGAAAATATTAACTTTTTCAGAGCAAAGAAGAAGAGATCGCGAATCGAATTTTGAAGCTGTCGACAACTTGCCGTACCAACCCGCAGATGGCTCCAGCTCTCATCTTGCGATCGTATCAAAAAAAATCTCGCGGAGTTTGGCACGATATAGTAGACAAGAGAGAAAGAAGGGAGCCTGGTGCGAGCGAGATGGGAATACCGAGAGGTAGGATAGGAGAGAGAACGGGGCACTCGAGGGAGAAGAGGAATCGGGCTGGTTGCAGAGGTGTGGCTATGTGAGCGTACCAGAGTGGTTCTTCTGGTTTCTGGTTGGCTCCAGGCCGACGGGAGGCCTAACCGACACTGGAAACCGGACTCAGTCGCTGAGTTTCTTTCAGTACTTTTTGCTGTGGCGCGTCTCATGGCCAGTCGTAGGTGTCAGAATGCGCTTCGCTCGCCTCGGTCGAGAGACGTCGAAGGGGTTGGTTATAGGATGAAAGAGGAAAAGGAAGCGGGTGGGAGACCACACGCGGGGGTTAAGGGATCGGAGAAAGAGAGTTACCCTGGAATTACTCGACTATTGAGATCGGCAGATAGTCCCGAAGAAATCATAGCGGCCACCCACGTCTCCGATTATGGTTACCGTGCGCGTCCCTCGTGCACTCGCATCGATTCGCAAGATATAGAGAACGCGGCCGGAATCGTCGCAAAAGCACGAAAAGCATGGATTAATTGCCAGGCAGAAATGGATTTCCGACGCAGCCGAAGACGTTTTTTCTATATCGACCGTTGCCTACCGTCGACTTGTTCTCGATTGGCAGTAATTGGCGACTGGTTTCGACACCAAACGGACGTATCCACCTTTGTAATGAATTCCGAGTGCGAGGAGAAATTTTGATAAAGTGGAGCGTAATCGGAGAAGGAAATAATATCGATATACAGATATAGCTATTAGTTTTTTCAATGTAATAAGTTATACGTAAATATATGTGCGTGCATGTGTAAGCATAACACATTTTTTAATGTGTGGTATAAAATGAAAATAAAAATAATTTTACGTTATGTAAAATTTATTTCCGAAAGAAAGATATATATATATATATATATATATATATATATATATATATATAC
>NW_012130069.1:4315079-4318756 GCF_000143395.1 Atta cephalotes | reverse complement strand
ACACACACACACACACACACACACACACACACACACACACACACACACACACACACATACATATATATATATATCATACTGTGTGACTGTAATTGAGTAGGTTTATATAATATATCTCAATGTGTGTGTGTGTGTGTGTGTGTGTGTGTGTGGAGGTTAGGAGTGCAGGATGAATATACGTATTGGTATAATATCTGTGTTTAATAGCTGTTATTATGTATGGACATACGTGTAATTATCAGTGACGGATTAAGCATTTTGCCATCCCTAGGCACCAACACCTAGTCGCTTCCAGCTAGCTTCATTAATTTATAAATTTGATACAAGGGAAAATGGATAAAAAAAATGATTTATATCCCCGCATTAGCTGGTAAAAATATTCAATAATCCTTAATAAATAATATAAACATAGTACAATATATTTTTAATTCTGTATGTTTAAAATATTGTTTCTAATAAAATATACTTGGTCTAACTCATGCAAGTTGGATTAATAAATTAAAAATTTAACTCAACTATGTGAAAATTTTCTATCTTTAATTTGCCATTCTAGACAAGTGCCTTGTTTGTCTATGCGTTAATTCATTATTGGTGGTTACATACTTATATGTTTCTACAGTTATAAGCAAACGAATTATGTGTAGATAAAAATACAATACTTTTCAGTTCGATTAGCAGATCTTATCTAAAATAGCAATTTTCAAATGATGCTGCAGCAAAATTTGTTCATTGCTTGTGAAGAATTTTAATCTGCATCTCATAAACCAAATATATATATAATGTCATATTTTTCAGTCGATTTGAAACCACTTTTTTCATAGACTAAAATTGCAGCAATCGCACCACTTTTCATTTAAAGGCTCATAACTCAGAAATTATGAAGAATATTCTTAAGTTTTTTATAGCACAAATAAATACTGCACTCTTTTCTCTTTCGTATGTAATTTTTTCATAACTTTTTTGAGCTATTATAACGTTTAAAATGAGGATATTTTTCAGTATGATTTTGGCAAAAAGAAAATTCGTTGCTTAAATTGCACCATATCAATATTCCTCATTTAAAACATTATAATAATGCAAAATTTAAAAATTACATAAGAAAAAGAAAAAATTGTATTTTATTAAAAACTTAAGAATATATGTTTCATAATTTCTGAAACACATGATAATTTCAAGAAGTAATTTAAGAAGTTTCTACGTGAAACAAAATAAACACTCTTCACTCAGATTTCCAATATACATTTTTACATAATGAATGGAATAAAAATGTAAGAAATAGAAAAATATTAGGTAACGTGCGATTTAAAAAATTAGATTGTAGCGATTTAGGAAATTACATTATGGTGCGATTTAGAAAACTAGAGCATTTTTAAAACTTTTATTTATTTAATTTATTAAAAAAATATAGAGGAAATCGGGGGCAAGTAGATTATAGGGATAAGTAGAATAATCGAGGCTACGTTAAAAATACACGTACAAAATACATGAGACACGCGTAAACGTATCTGAGCACTCAGCAGCGATTGCCGCTACAATCTATAACATCTCGTTACGAACAATCTGTGTGATAGAAGTTACGCTACAATTTAAAAAAATCGTACATGCAAATATTTTTATTCTTAAAGTTTTTGTTTTACAATCGTATGTGATCATCGTCTGAGATATTTGATATGTATTTAGATAATAAGTGTAGTTCTTATTTAATAAAATCCAACAGATTTGTTTTATTATCTATCTTTATTATCATATACTGTTAATGTTTTTAAAAAATAAGTGGATGGGGATAATAGGCTAATCACAGCATGAGTCTATATAACTCATTTAGTGATGATTTTTATATATAGTACTCAATATTTCATTCCTTTAAAAAGATTTATCTCAGTAGTAAATGTTATTATTAAATTTAATTCTGTTACGTCCAATTTCTATAAAATTAAGCTCATTCGATGTGTTTTTACACGAAATGAATATATCAAACAGAAGCGCTGTTCTGCTCTGAAGCGAATATGAAAAGTTTTATTAATACGAAGCCAAAGATGTAGCTTAAAATACATTACATAATCTTTATTTTAATAATCTTATAGTCAAACTACCCCATGAGTTGTCTTACCCTCAATCTCGATACTAGTTGACTCAGATGGAATGCATTTTTTTTCATGCTAGTTATCAGTTCTCCTTATTATTAAAATATTATTAGATAATCAAATGTATGTAGTAACTAAGTGTAGAATTTATTTTTTCGATAAGTCTCTTAATTTCGTCTGTAAAAATTCGAAACTGAAAAATAAGTCTACTAGGTCCAGTCTTCTAAAGCAAACTTTGGTTATTAATTAAAGTATTAATTTAATTTTAATAGATAATATTTTAACCACGAAAAAATCTAGACTTAGGCTTTAACTTATATTTTCTGTAATTCTGCTATGAAATAATACGTTGAAAAATAGCAACGCCATCATGATTTTTTTATTTATGTAAATAACAACATTCTTGTTGCACTTTATATCACGAGTATAAGACACAGAATAGCATTATAGTACCATGTAGTTCTTAAATAATCCGTAAGAAAGTATATAAATACAATAATTAAATTTTTAAGCGAGGTAGTGCGGTTTAAAAGCCGATGCGATTTCGGTAACTTTATTACATCACATATTATATACGTGTATCTCCGTAATATTAGAATTTTCGTGATAAAATGATCGACATTGTAAGTTTGGTATTCGTGATCCGGCTCGACACCGGAAACCAAGCGTGGCCGCATGAACTACCGAGTCGGGCATTAACTTCACGCCGCTCTATCTCATGTGTGCGTCTATGCATATGTTCATATTGTACTTCATAGTCTTAATACCGATCATATGTATAAATGAATAAACCGAATGCGAGGAGACTCGAGAAATAGAAAAAGTGTGAGAGAAAAGAAAGAGACATACGGGAAACATATTACAGTCGCATAATGTTCGAGTTATGCGATCAAAGAAGACAGAATCAACAGAATTGTAAATCACGCCGACAATCAGTACGTGTATATTCGTGTTCGTAAACGTTGCAAAACTTTTACAGGACATCATTTTCACGTTGCGAAAATCATCAAGAAATGTGCCATACAACAATGTTCTAATGAATATACATGCAATATATCTATTGAAAAGAGATATAATACTAAACATAATCTGTTACGCAATTGAAAAGCTCATGAATAAATTCACTTCTTTTTAAATATAAATTTAGAACAATTAAATTTAAACAATATGGATTTAATAATCATTCGAATGTAATACGTTAGAACATCGAATTAGGCTAGTTGAACTAACCAGGGCAATAATTGACCCTCAGTTTCCGTTGTCATGTTTGTCATTAAGAGGAAGTGTGGTTAGTCGTAGGCACCCTTGACCGAAGTGAAGTATTCGTTATAGTTATAATAAGTCGGCTGCATAATAACGCGATCGTAACTGAACAAATGGCAAAAAAAGCGAAGAGACGTGCGAAGGGTGGGTGAGTCAGGGTGCGAGCTGCCAGGATGCAATGGATAGTCGCATGGTTGTTGGTGGCAGCCGTGTCGCGTTGCACCGCGAGCGTCGCATTATTGTAGAAACGATGCTTCGGCCAGTCGTTCATTCGTTTTGGTCACGCGAGCTTATTTTTCTCTCCTTCTCCCTCCCTCCTCTCTCTCTCTC
>NW_012130069.1:4306141-4309542 GCF_000143395.1 Atta cephalotes | reverse complement strand
AGAGAGAGAGAGAGAGCTATATCCATTCAATCTAGAGAGCTTAGTAGGAGAGAGATGTCAACTAATCACATGATTCTGAAACAAAAATTACGTAAACATTATTTTAAGCATATTTCTCTCGGACTTTTCTTACAATTTATTTAATTCTTATAGATAGATCTGATTTATTACATAAAATCTATGTATTCTTGAATTTCATGATTTATTATTAGAATATAAATTCTCGCAACATATTAATAAAGAAGATCTAAATGAAAAAATTGCTAGTACTTTAAAAAAAGTTTTTATTAAATATGTCTCGCGGTCCCGTTGGATTCCTTATATCATATGAGATGTTGAAGATATTTGCATTCCGGTTGTTAAGAGAGCCGACGGTAATATTGGATTGAACATTGGTGATTTTAGCGAAGAAACAGGCAGAACAAAGATTAAGAACAAGAATAAAAATCAAAAATTAAGAATCGAAAAAAGAACTGAAAAAACCGTAAAATTTTATTGGTTCGATTACAGTTTCGGTATTATTACAAAATGTGGATACGCTTTCGGTTCATTAAAGAAAAGAGTTCCGAATGGTTTTCGGTTCCGATCTCGATACGGTCCGGATCTTTGGTATATATATATTGCATTTCTCCTCCACTTTTTTTTTTGCGTTGTTTCTACGAAAATTTCTTCCGCAAAGTTACCGGCGCCGTTTCAAAGGAGCGACGATTGCGCGATTTCTATCCGTCGCAGAGATGTAGCGATGCCTAAAGACGTTTAGATGCGCGTGAACAACGTTTTCGATTCAGTTCGTTCTTTTTGGATTTCGGAGTATTAAGGAGGACGCGAGTCTTTCTCTCATGGTCGAAAATAATACCGAGAATAGGCCCTTTGGCGGTGACGGTATCTGTACAGCGCCGGCGCCTATGTTTTTGCTGTATCCCGTTTCCTGCACGCCTTCTGCCTCCCTTTCGTCGCCATGTATTCTTTCTGCAGACTAGATATACTCTGCGCGACATGTGAACGTTGACATATGTACATATTTATGCTTAAGTGCATAATAGCACTTTCCCATGTCATCATTCACGGATCATTCCACTTTCGTCGAATGAGAATACTTTCGAATGGTCTCAAAACGAAAATGATTAATAGAAAGATATTTTTCTATCTCAAAACGAAAATGATTAATAGAAAGATATTTTTCTATTTTTGCTTAAAAACTTCTCTGAATACAATATTACTAAATTTTATATTTAAAAGAAAGAATTGTTACTGTAGATTTAGTATTTTTAGATATTATCATTCCTTGAATGATATTTTTTTGATTCTGGAATTCAGCTCCTTTCGCAAGGAACATATTACATCATTATAGATTTCTCAAAGAGCTATCTTCGAATACGTGAATATAGGATTTTGCGCAAAATCTTCTCCATCTTATACCATAAGAAATGCGTCGCACCTGTGTGACAAATTGTCGCGCAACTCTCTACCGACTGACCCTCCAACGATAATGCAAAAAGGTGCAAAAAAGGAGAAACCGTGATATTTCTGGTTGATAGCTTGAGAAAAAACAGACTGCAGCCGAGCAGTTCGTGTGCTTTTTATATTATACCGCGCCGCAAAGCACGTTTTCGGATTTATTTGGATAATATAATTATAACTTCAAACTATAAATTTTTTCTGCAGCATTACACGTGAACGACGGAAATCCAAACGAGATCCGACTTGGGACTAAACTTCAAGAAGGTGTCCATCGGATGCTAGTCGATTATTATAATTATGGTTCGTGAGGAGTGAAGTCTCGTCTTTTGCGAAGAAAATGCGTAAAATTATAGGGTAGCACGGTTCCTTTAGCTTTGCGTACTACAATTTGGAAAATCGGTTGGAAACCAACTAGGTCTCGGCTGACCCTCACGTTCCACAGGAAATGAATATGACACGCTATTGTGCAAATGTACAATTTTTGTATCAAGATAATTCATATACACTGCTCCTTATACTAAATTTGTAGTTATAACATTTTTAATTCAGACTTATTCTTATAAGAAAAAATTAGTAAATCTTCTTTTTTTATAAAATCCTAATTTATACTTAGAGAAAATGTTACAAATCGATCGATAAAAATTGCGCAATAGAACTTTTTATTAACATTTTTTTTTCGCGTTTCTCCCTTTCTGTTAGGACGAAACCAGAACGAAATTAATAGTATCGGGTCACGGGGACGCGAGCAGGACACCGAGGAGACTCCAATCCTCTCCATGGGTCCTTAACGAGAAAATAAATGCCCGCCAATTTTTCACGAACGACAGCGGCACGCCCTTACTCGAGACCACGCGAGGTAAATGAATTTTTAATTTTACGGCTCCAAATTTTTCACCAGCAGGAAAAACCCGAAAAAGCCGACCATCGTTATCACGAGACAAAATTACACGGCTTGCACTCCAACACAAGATATTAATTCTTTCTTTCCACCCTTGCGTTTTTCAGCCATCCTGCGTCCTTCGTTACGCATGCTTAATATCTAGGGAAGAAAAAAAATATCATGCATTTGTTTTCCAGCGAATTTTTAGTTTATTAAACTCTTTTACAGGACGAGAAAACCACTATAATGGCGCTGAAACATATTTTGAGATAAAGAATACATACTTTGAGATGAAAAATAATGAATTATAATGAGTAAATCAATTTTATTTAGAGCTCTTAATATTAAAAAAAAATAATATTACTATTAATATTGGATTGTCCGGAAAGTTCGTGCCGCAAAAGATTTAAATTTAATAAATGAAATTAAAAATTTAAATCTTCTGCGTTTCAATTTTTCTTCAAAATCGGCACGAACTTTCCGGATAACCTAATATTATAAAATCGAGCAAATGAGAGATATTAACTCCTTAGGGAAGATATATGTAGCAGAATGGAGATGCAACTTCTCGATAAAACCGGTTTTAAAAAATTTTATGTATAACATAATGCAGTTCCTTATTATAAATAAATTCTTACATGCAGAATTTACCAAAAAATTGATTAGAAAGAAGAGTCATTCACACAATCTAATTCGGAGAATCATTCAAAATTTGCTGGAATGCGCCTACATTTGCAATAGTAGTACTTAATTTTTTATTAATTGTTCATTTTTTTTCATTATCATAAAGATGGCTGAAAAGAGAAGCAGAAACGTCGATTTGAATTTATGTATATATTAAGAATAAATAAGAATTGTTTTAATAACATATAATAAATAATAACTGTATAATAGCTCTCATTTGCCCGGCTTAATTATAGAATTATAACGAATCTTACTTAAGAAAAAGCTATAAAATTTAAAAAATAGACTTACGTTCCCTATTCAAATCTCATTTGGTACTTTGATTTCGCAAGCGAGAGAGAGAGAGAGAGAGAGAGAGAGAGAGAGAGAGTCTTTT
>NW_012130069.1:4301956-4306121 GCF_000143395.1 Atta cephalotes | reverse complement strand
CTCTCCTCCTCCTCCTCTCTCTCTCTCTCTCTCTCTCTCTCTCTCTCTCTCTCTCTCTGTTTCGCGGGTCTCGCGCGGCTGCCCCCAAATTGCCCGAAATTATTGGCTTCTTTTGTTTTCCCGTCATACACCGCATGGCTTGCTCGTTCGCTCCACCGTTCCATGTCATTTCTACCTGTCCCCGTGACGCTCTCCACTTCCACTATACTTGTCGCTTTTCCTCTTTCTTTTAACTCGTCCCCCTTTCTCTTCGCCTCCGCGACTTCTGCCGCGATGAATTTCCTCCTACTGGTTTTTCTTCGAGGAGAACGCTCGCCGAGTTCAATATCCTTCCTCATACGCTGCGCCTATTTCCTCTCGCTTTTATGTTAGCCGGTGTTTCTCGCCATAGAATACTGTTATTAAATCTGATATAGGACGAAATGGAGAGGGTGACGAGTGTATAACGGATAAGTATATCCGTTGGGAGAACAAATTTTGAGGACTGATATATCATGATTAAGGAAAATTACACAAGCGAATATGATTCCTTCTTATAACACGGAAAAATAACATTTCTGAGTACTACGATGTTAACTAGAGTCCAGAAATTAATTTGAAAAATTTATTAATTCCAAACTGAAAATGATTAATGCAAGATCTTTAAAAAAATGATCTTTAAATTTACTATATTATTCTATCACAGCGGTCCATCTATAAATTTTTTGCGACTCGCCAACTCATAGCCGAAAAAATATAAAATCATATTTTATGCAAACAAAACAAACACGCGACTCAAAAGATTTAAAAATGATCTTTTCTGACAGAAAAAGATTGCGCATCGCTGTTCTTTTATATTTTTAACAATATTAGTTTCAATCATTTGACAATGCTGCTCAAGGATTCCTATGTTCTCTCATATTTCCACACGTATCTGCTAGTCATAACAGTATACTTAACAATAGATTTAACGAAAGTCGTTTCGAAAGTCGATCGAAAACTCGCGAAATAAAAGAAACTATAGAGATGCAGGTAGGAGTTTCTTGGCCCAGGGCACTCAGTATTGCATCCATTGTCGTCGTTAACGTGCGACATTGTGACGTAAATGGTCTGTGAATATTACATCCTTTCCGGAGCCATTGCACCGCGTCGGAGCTTTTCTTCGATCTTAGGCAGGTTTATGAGAGGGTAAAGTAATGATTTGGTCGTGGAAAATTCCGGACGGAGTATTGGAAATTTTCAAGATTTACACGCTTCCGACTTCCGGGAATAAGCCGCGACGCGCCGAATTTACGGCGGCTTTTCAGCGCCCGCCGAATTCCAAGGATACCTATGCATGCCGCGCCCTACTGCCAAGGATAACACCGTTGAATCCTATATACGTCGCATTCGTAGAACGATGACGTTTTCGATGTGCGGATTTTCTATTATAATCAGATTAAAAAATATTACCGTATAAACATGCATAAAATGACGGAAAAAATGGAAATTAAATACTGCGAACGAGAAAGATATCGAAAATATATTTATGTGCTATTATTTATAAAATATAACGTGTATAAAAAAATTTACGCGATAATATTATCCTTATTAATAACTTAAAAATTATCACATTTCTGTGGAAATCGAGTATGCTTCTTTGAGAAACTCGATGTATCGATCCAAGACACTTTTTATGTGTATTGTCATCGGCAGACAATCGTGATTAATAGTTGATTTTAAAACGCGCTAACGCGAGAAAGAAAAGATGTTTACGCATTCACTTTCGTTACAGAGCTCACGTCGATTTACCCAGTTAAGAAATTGATCAACTTTTCTAAGATTTCCGATCTTTCAGTAGCTCCAGAGAAGGGAAAAAAATCAATGTCGATTGCAGAGGGGACCGCGTTTGTTGCTTCGCTTTTAAGGAGGTTTGATTATTACTTTGAAGTTAAAAATGTGACTGAAATAATTGTCATTAGAGCGATTCCAAATAATATGCAATATTAGTGTAATGAACAACGTGAGTCAACGACCCGGGAGTTAAAGCAGCCTTTTAATGTCGAGTGTATATACTTGATAACGTTACACTTTACGATAAGACGAGCAGTGACCGGCTAATGATAATATAATTTAGTATTTCTTCATTTTCCATTTAGTAATTTTATCATTTTCATGTCTACTTCTTTATGCTGAGATGGATTCCAGGTTATATGAAATTGGCTCGTATCAGCAGTTGCACTCATGAGGCGTTGCCAAGTCTGTTATCACTGCAATCCATGAAGTAAAGGTAAATTTTGTGATAATAAAATTTTAAATTCATACGGTAAAATCCGATTTTTCTTTTTTGTATATAATTATTGATATTTCTATCAAATCCTAGTTTTTCAAAGTTCTAAGTTGACTGTGTAATTGATGATCACCTCTCGTAAGCAATATGCTTCAAATGGTCAATTTCAAATTAATATTAAAAAAAACTATATGGTCAATATTGCTCAAATTTTGGAATTATTTGCGTATACAGTATTTATTTACATCATTAAAAAAAATTAAGTCTCTAAGTTGATTTTCGTCTGACAGTTGAACTTCCTTAATGCATATTCGCGTTTTTCTGAGCGTGACAATCGCATAAACTTCGTTTCGTCTACGCTCACCAAGTAAGGTAATCCTTCGATATCTCCATCAAAGGCAATTAACAACGTTAATCCGCAGAGGAAAACGGATGGATAAATGCGGGAACGAAGGAAGCAGCCGATACCGTGCGAATGAGGCGAGTTGCGCAAACGAAGAGATGAGATGACGAAAGATGGGGGACGGTCGGAAAAAAGGAACAGGATGAAGAGGCGGCAAAACGTTCGACCCGAACGAAGATTGACTCGGTGCGTGTGGGCCCGCTCTCCCGACATCAATTAGACGGCATCTAAAGTGTGTGCACGTGCACACGTGCGCTCATAAACGGACGGACGCACGCACACAATGAAATAAGCGCGGATCGTCCATTGTGCTCCGCGTTCACCAAGATGGCCGGCATTAGCTCATCGTGGCTTGCACAGACAACGACGCAGGAAATCGACAAAAAGTGCCCAATCTGGTCCGCTAAATGTCTCTGGGTCGCAACGACTACAACAATTAACGATCATCGGGCGAAAATCATTTTATGTTTTCATCTTGGATCCAAGCATCCTTCATCTTTCATGAGATTGTCATCGCCACCGCGCCGTCAAGTCCGTCAATGCGATTTACCGTTACATATTTCCGTCGATTATAGAAAGTTTTAAGTAAAAATATCATAGTATTTCACAAAGATATGTGAATTTTTCGTAAATACTTGGCAAAGTTTTGTTTAAATTAAAGTATGTATCTTATATTATAATACAAGTAAAACTTTGGCGTGCTCACAAATTAATATTACATAAATTCACGTTCAGCTTCTTACACTACTACACACAATTCCATAATTAATTAACAATAAAATGTAATTATTAGTACCAAACTATTAGTACTCTAAATTCATCCTCGAAAAAATATTACAACCCAATTTGCTCAGACTGCTCTAATTTAAATATAAACGGATGGTAGAGGCAAAAGACGTTTATAATCCCGGTAGAATTGTAAGGTAACATTTCCGAATAAATTTAAAGCGATGCCCTTCATTTACTTACTAAGTACGTAACAGTGGCTCACTAAAATGTGCACGTGCTGTACGAAGTAAAATAATGAAATGCAGTAACGCGCGGAAGAATATAAATGGAAAAATTAGTCAGACATACTCTGTTAATACATTCCTAGTATGTAGTTTTCTGTAGATTAGTTAATGTTTGTCTGATGATAAAATTGATAACATTTTAAATTACCAAATTTTAATCAATTATGATATGTGTCATTGTTGTAAATTTTAATCGCTAATAAAAAAACAATACTGCAGTATATATCAGGGACCGAAGGTTTTTTTGGTTCCAATTCTGATTTAATAAAATCTCAAATAAATGTTCCTGTTTCAGTTTCTTTGCTATTAAAAAAAATACGAAACCGTAAAAATTATGGTTTTTTTTAACGATTTTTTCGGTTCTACTTATTTTATTCTATTTATTCTTTAAATTTATTCTATTAAGAAGAAAGAGGGGAAGGAAGAAGAGAGAGAGAGAAAGAGAGAGAGAGAGAGAGAGAGAGAGAGAGAGAGAGAGANATACTACCTACTTACTAACTA
>NW_012130069.1:4290361-4296903 GCF_000143395.1 Atta cephalotes | reverse complement strand
AACATATATATATATGTGTGTGTGTGTGTGTGTGTGTGTGTGTGTGTGTGTGTGTGTGTGTGTATGTATGCGCTTGTACACATGTGCATCGTCTATACGGGTGTGTACGCGGTCATTTAGGTGACTACGCGACGAAAAATCTTCCCGGCGATTATAATGTCATTTGTAGACGACGAGACGCGCCGTCACGCCCCTTCCTCCACGGTTTTCCGCATGTGAACAACTCGTGAAACAACCGCAGCCGCTATTCCATTATGCGACAGGATGGAGATACCGACGATGCTGCCAGGAAGTGCTACGGACACAAGCGAAATCGTTTCGCGGATTTGCGATTTGCGGAAATGTCGCTTCCACGCGTCCACGCCGAGGTGTTTGCATCCGTCATGAAATCCACTTGCGCGTCTCCGAGAAAATAATATAAAATATATCATAAATATGCAATATCGTGCTTCGTTCTCGTGTTCGCTAAAATGCGATTAATTTCATCAAAGCTCGCATGAAAAACGAAAAAAAAAGAATCGCCACTTCAACGAGGGCGTCATCGCAATGATTTTCAACTCAATAACGTGAGGCATACCTTTGATTAAACATAATTCTCAGACTAATTTAATTTTTGATTGTGAACAAAAAGAGGATGCGAAGAGAAAGGTGGAGACAGGAAAGCTGGTTAGAGGAAATGAAATAAGAGACATATACGTTCGTTAAGAATCGCGCAGACCAGAATTTCACGGTCGGTATCTATTGATGTCCCAGCGACCAGTCAACGATTGAGAAGCGGGGGCTGTCACGTAGGTACCGGCTTTTTCGAATCGACGGACGGCCACGCATAGTTATTTTCACGACATCCGTGCGGCAAAAGAAGCGACTATTCGCTATGGTTCGGTGCGTGGCGATGACAGTGCTTCGGGTGAAATTGGTCACTATGCTGCCGCGACGAAGGCCGTTGCGGATCGACCGTAGTTACGGTTAAGCAGTGTCCGCGCGCATAATTTCTATGGTTATCTGTCATTCGTCCGTCCGTCCGTTCGTCGTGAAACCGCGGACGTCACGTCGTCCGCGACCCACGCTGTCTTTGCCGCTTCTTGATCTCAGAGTGTTTGCGGTTTCGTCGGTGCAGATTTTTTGCATTTTAATTCTTCGTCATGCGGAACATTGTCTCTAGGTAGAGTAAAAGAACATAATGACGATAATAATGTACGACTAATTGAAAATTTGTAATAGTTTTCAGTACATTTTAACAGAGGGGAGAAACGTAGAATTAGAAAGTCAACTTATAGTTTCGACAAAGCCATGCCAGTGTAATCTATCTTTTATTATATTGCATCTTAATTATTATCTTCTATGTGCACTATGTTAGACTTTCTCTGGACAATATAAATGTCAAAAAGCTAACCGCAAAAAACCAGAATGATGTAATTAGAACGATTCAGCAATTAATTGATCGAGGGCGAATTATCAAACAACAGCCACAAGGCCTCTAGAATGTCCCACTAATGATGATAATTCTTCTCTCGTGATCTATGACCACGAGACGATGATCGCGCTCGCGCATTTACGTCGATTGCGATTAACGACGCGTTAATTACTCCCGCGCACGTGACAAAAATACATTCGCCTGTCCATTTAACGGCATCAGCCGCACAAACGCGGCGGATCTGAGCGAAATCAACCCCTACTCCCTGTGCTTCATGTCAGCATGCGTCTGCACGTTCCTCCCTCATGCACTTTCCGTTTCCCGTGAAAGCTAGCAGCCGGTCGACGTGGTAGGGGTGATTTAAAATGAAAAGGTAATGACTTGTGACCGGAGATGATTTCGAGTGGCCGCGTATCGGCCGGACAATGGTCATTGTTGGCCAACATGGTCACGCTTCGCAGAGGGATGATCGCCGCCGGCCGCGCGGGTGGCATGATTTATTTTTGGTCCGCTCTTAACGCACCGCCCGTGTACCACCTATCATTGGCGCTAAACACAATCGACCCATCGTTCTGCCTCAATGAATTAACCGTCGTTACCGAAATCGAATGCTATGTGACAGACAGTTTTAATGATTTCTTTAATTTCGACCGGTCTGTCGTATAGCACAAATAACTTTTTTGAATATTTTAGTAAAACCGTTCTTTTCGTGTGTAATTGAAAAAAAACATTTGTTGTAATATGTTAATTTTTATGTATATATTTTTCACAATACTCATTATCAGTATGGTAGATATAATAATACAATGTAGAATAGCATCGAATGGTTATGTAATCGTTACTCTCTTATGTCAAATAGAATTTTTTCAAATAATAATTGAAAAATTGATAGAATTTAAAGAAAAGAGAAATAGTGGATCTTATTGCTGATTTTACTTTTTGTTTACCTTTTTGAAATATCTCACTGTATGCATCTGCAGACAATGAATAAAACTATAAATTATGCCCCGTCATAGAAGGTTCACGTTATCCGTGATCTGCGATACAGTTTTTGTGCTTGATTTATCTCTCGACGGTTGCAGCGCGCCAGTCAACATCCCACGTATCACTTTCTACGATGTTAGCAACGAAGACACGGGTTCTACTTCGTCTGCTTGATCACATACATCATATTTTCACATATAATCGAAACATTGACTAGAGCGAGAACAATCCTATTCGTACCTACACATAAGCGACGTCGAGCATTATATGACTGTTACGTATCTAATTAGATAATTGTGAAACAATGTCAATAACAAGATGATCTATCTATTAATCTCCATTTTAAGTCGAGAAGAACTGTCTCAAAGCAAATATTACGGCATTTAGGGCTGGATAATATTTAAAATAGTTCCATTTTAAATGGTTTTTGGAAAATCATTTTTATTTTACATTTGAAATAGAATCATATTTATCATTTAATCATTTATAAAATAGGTAAACACTAAATGGTTTTTCTATATTTTCACAAATTTTCTCTAAAATCATTGATGTATAAGAAGAACCAAAATCCATGATTGGCTAAAGATTTTTGTAAATATTCAAACTGCAAATTAAAAACTGTAAAAAGAAAATTAATTCCAGATAGTCCATAAATATCGAATTTTAATAAAAAAATTAATGTTCCAGCTTTACATAAAATATTATATAGATTTCTAAAAATGTATATTACTCTTAACATCTAATTTTGACAGTAACCAATGCTTCTCGTATTAATTTGATTTATTCAAGTAAATGATCCCATTTCCAAATCATATAATATTAAAAAATTTTAAATATTCTCATTAGAAATACTTTATTTATAATATTGTAGTCAGGGCTTCAAATTCCGTTAAAAATGGATTTCAAACGTAAAATACTTTTAAAAAATGTACTCTAACGGAAAGTTTTTATGAAAACTATATAGATTAAAACAAGATCTTAGAAATTCTTAGTTTTTCGTAGATATTCGTAGTGGGACGTAGAGTAGCATTATTTGTTTAAAAACCAAGAAATTCTCTGCTCTTAAACAACGTAGTCACTCTACAAATAGTCTCGCTACAAATATCTACGAAAAATTATGGATTTCTGAGACAAACAAACCTTACTCTATGTCCCCACGAAAAATTAAGAATTTCTAAGAACTTGTCTCAATCTATATAGTTTTTATGTACTTTTTAGTAAAAATTCTTTTTTCGCTAGGGCAGGAAATAATTTTGCATTTGAAAACTATTTAAAATACCTACCTATTTATTTATTTTATATTTAAAATAGATTCGAAAAACCTATTTTGCATTTTGCATTTTTAAATATATTTTTTAAAAGTATTTTACAATTAATATTTTAAATGGAATTCGAAAAGCATTTTACCCAGCCCTGATGGCATTTGATGTAATGTCACGTCGATCATATTGCATTTAACTATTTGCGCGCTGACTCACAAAGATATGTTTATCTTATTAACTATTTATAAAAGCTACGAAATTTACAATTAAAGCTACGTTATTTAATATATTATTTTTATCATTATTATAGTATTTTTATTTTTGAAACAATTATTTTTTTCGGCTCTTTCTCCTTTATCTAATATTTCATATATCTCTGTCTCTTTACATCATATTGCCATATAACTAATTTAATATGTAGTTGCATCGTCTCATCTGCGAATATACCTAATATTCTTAAAACAAGAAATTATTTGTTACTAAAGAGGATCCAAAAATAGAATCGATATATAATTTTTTCTATACACATAATTTGTGTTGATTCCGAAAGGCATTCTATTTTATTGATTCATTCCCTTATAAGATCTGAAGACATGATAGTGTCCTGACGTTAAGACAATACACAAACAAAAATATTCTGCCGATAAGCAAAGAATTCTTCTTAGCATTTTCTCTAAACAAAAAAATTGTATTACTATTATTATGTAAACGTTAGTAACTGTTGTACGATCAACATTTAATTCTCTGACACGTTCTGAAGTAGATTGTGCTGGATTTTCGTCCAATGTACTTGCAAATCTATATTTTCCAGTTTTTTTGATTGTCTCGAACGATCTTTGTCGTTAACATTGAAATCACTTTTGAATCGTCTAAATCAATATTCATGTCTTAATTGATGGAGCAACATTACCATAAGTTTCTATCAGAATTCTGTAAGAACTCTTCAGTCACTGTTTTCTTTTGATTAAAATACAAAAGCAACATATGTCGAAAATACTGTTTAGAAAGTTCCATTTTTTAAATGATATAAACACGAGGTTTACTACGTCTATTGTTAATAAATAATTAAATATCATAGAGAGTAAAGCATTAAGAAACAATAGCTGCGATTGGAATATCTTCGACAACACTGACATTAATATCATCTTTCGCAAAATCTTCAAAACTAAATCTCATACTCCTAATAATAGTTATTTAATTCTTCTGTAAAACACATTATTATATTATATAAAACTACGTTAGCTTGCTTAATTCAAGTGTTACCACCAAAATTAAAGAAATAACAGTATAAAATGAAAAGATTTAAATAGAAACATTTTTTTATGTAAAAATACTTACAAAATAACATCTGGGAATTCTACTTTTTAATTTGATATAATATAGATAATGTAATTTGGTACAATAAAGATGGTAAAACCACTTAGATTTAATGTAATTTGGTACAATAGTGTTTTTCGAGAAGTACATACTCTTAGCAGCTCTTTTTACCTTTTCAAAAAGGTAAATTTTTCAAAAGGTAAATTTTTTCCTCATACTAATTGATTTATCTCATTATTTTGTACATAAAACTATTAAAATGTAATTATTGTTAAACAAGTAAATTGAAAATTAAATAAATACATACGCATGTATGTATGCATATACTTTTAAATTGTATGATAATGTGATTTTTAATATCATTGTTCTAATTATTCTGCATAGAAAAGAATTAAGTTGAATTGAGGTGTAGAAGAATCAATAATAAAAATAGTACCACTTAGGTTTTATTCAAACTAAGTAAATAACACTACTTGGATTTTCATTTTTAATTCGGTACAATAAAGATAGTACCACTTGAACTTTATAATTTGGTGCAATAATTTTTTTTACGAGAAAGACGTATTCTTAGCGCCTTTTTTTTCAATAATATACGAATTACATATCCTTTTGTGATCTCAATTGGTAGGAACGCTATTACGTTTCGTCGTGTAACTGCTCGCAGGGCTGACATACTCGCGTGTAAATCTCTGCATTGAGAGAACTCGTCCTCGATGCTCGAACTAAATCTCCTTTTAGTCGCGGATGTCGGAAAAAGAGGAGTATGCGTCTCGGTGAGATGTTACTGCTTCGTAGAGGGCTTGTAAAGGGTTCACGGCACGGCGCTCGATCGCGTGATTTATGGGACTCGCGGTGGACGGAATGGGACGGATTCTGCCACCGGCCGATGAGAACCACTGTTATGGCGGAGACAAAAGGACCTCCTGATACCAAGTACGGATGGACTGTCTGTCGTCGCGCTGTCAGTGAGAGTCTGCACCGCCGTTTTGTATATCCAACAAGCTCAGGAGAAGAGGAAGACAGAAATGGAGAATGATGCTCGAAATGAGAGGAAGAGAGAGCGAGAGCGACGAGTCGGAGGCGCCATCTTAGTCTGCATTCCATTGTTTTAGATGATTCATACGCGGGCCCGGTCCCGGAGGGCCTTCTAATTTATTAGTTTGAATATCGAGCGGAGCTAGCAGGAGGAGGAGTACGTGAAGGTAAGATGGAAAGGAAGGTGAGAGAAGAGGAGGTCAAAGGAAGGAGAAAGAGGAGAACGAAAAAGTCGAGACAGTAGAACGACGAAGAGCAAGAGGAGGCTGCTATCTGGGTGGCCGGGGACTGTCTCTTGTTTATACTCTTGCCCTCCCCTCTCTCGCCTCCAGGGGCCCACCTCTTGCTCCTTCCCTCTCCCTCCCCTCCTTTCTTTCTCTCCTTTCATCGTTCTCATCTTCTTTTATCACCACCTCCTCTTCCTCCTCCTTATTTTCTACTTCTTACTTCTTTCTTCGCAACGGACTCTACAGACAACTCTCTTTTTTCGATTCAGGTATTTAAACTCCATATATATATATATATATATA
>NW_012130069.1:4282117-4289047 GCF_000143395.1 Atta cephalotes | reverse complement strand
TTTGAGTGATGCTGACAGCGGAAACGTATTGCGTCTGCACATGCATCGAAGTTATAAAGATATTAATACAATTGACAGGAGAGATAAAATCAAGTTAATGCGTACTTTATTCATGTGTCTTATTAAATATTTCAATTTTTGTCATACTTGTTATTAAAGATGATAACATAATCAGCTCTAATCAACGTTCGCTATGAGATATTGTAGCGATTTTCCACGCCATCGTAACGAGCGCGTATTTCTTTTTGCTCTTGAAGCTTTGCTTTGCTTCTTTAGTCGCATTGTTCCTTCTTTTTGATGATTCAAACGTTACAAAAGCACATCACGTACTCCAAATGCACTGCGGATTCGAAACTTGCCGCGTTTGAATGACGCTCCTTTCTCAGAATTTAGCGAACAAATCGTGCGTCGCCGTGGCAAAACGTTGCCCAAACATAGTACTCAAAAGGAATATCGAAATACAGGCATATTCTTGACGAATTGAGATTCTCACGAAGAGTATATACTCTGACCACAGTTAGTAAGGCAAAAGTAACAGAAATTCTAATCATGAGTACGTTCGTGTCAATTTTCATATAACAAATTAATAAAGCGTCTAAGTCTAATTCGAAGAACTCACCATTATTTGTTCGTGTAAATTACGTGTTTGTGGATTACTATTTCGTAAATACAGATTGCAAAACTTTCGTAAGCAAATGTTGTCACGACTCGATAGTTTGAAACGCCATGTTACACTAAAAAATAGTAAAAAATATATCAATTTCGAATTTTTTTGTCTCGACATAAACCCCATCTCACAAACATTAATGCATATACTTTAATTCTGGAAAAGAATTTTCGAATCTGTGAAAGAGAAAAAAGTATTTGTTATACAAAAATAAATGTAAGATTCTATTAATTGTAATGTCTAACGTGTTTTCTTAATGACATTCTTATACTTTTTCACAAACGAATTTTAATTACACATCGCGCGCATAATTCTTGATAAAAAGTTATATTTTACGTGTCACGCGCAACGTTTTCAAGAATTCTATGGAAAATGTCTTAAGAAGACATCGGCCGATGGGAATGGAAATAAAATGCAGTAACATGCAACACGAGACGCTGTCAAACGATTTAGCCTCGTGGCACGTATTCCGGTGCCTCAGATACAAATCTTCCCGGGAACGTTTCTTTCTGTCGCGTCTAAAAAAAAAATCAGAAAAAGATTCGTAGTTGCAGAGAAAGAGAAGAAGGAAATGAAAGGGAACGGATCCAGTATGCGAGAGGAAGCGAGAAGGAGGGCAAATGAAGGGCGTATTGCGACGAACGTAATATTCATCTCGAGTCCACGTCGAGGTCAGCGAGGCCATCAGCGGACTGGAGATGAATGAAAACTAGACCCGCGCACTACAACGGAGAGAAGGAAAATAGTAGCAGAGAAGAAGCTGAATGGGGCCTTACGATAATGGGATTGGCCGCTCGTAAACGCCTGCGTAAAAAGAAAGAGCGCGGACAAGAACGCTAATTCTGCGATAATAAGATTTTTTGCTTGACAATACCGAATCAAAGGTGCCAGATCATTACTTTTGCAGCTATAATAAACAATAAGCGCGTATATCTTATGATTATTTGAAGGATTTCCTGGAAGAACGTTGCATTTAACATTTTTTTAATTTCATAGGAATTAAAAAAACATGTAATCAGAATACATAAATGATGTTTTTCTATTAAAACATCACTATTCATAAAAAAAATGATGGTTACAATATTTTTCCAGAGAGCCTTTCAATTAACTACGCATGATGAAACAATAAATACATTGAAGAGTTCGAATTCAATTATACTACATACCAAATAATTATTTGTGTGTCAAATTATGACAATTTTTTAAATAATTTTTTTATTAAGTTGTTATACTTCAATTTACTACATTAATTAAAAAATTAAGTTGAATATATATTTTCGGAGCTTTGCTGAGTTTGCGCGGTGACAGTCAATAGCGGATACGATAGTAGACTTTTCGGTGATTCGAGTTGTCGGCCATGTTTTTCCATCGCAAGTTGGGGGATGCAAGTCTCGAGTGCATCGTTCTTTGGCGAACCTCTCAGCTTCCACCTTGTCTCCTAACGAGGGGTGCACTCTACGCTGATGTTCTTTCTCCTTTTCTCTCTCTTTTTCTTGCTTTCTTTCCCCCTTTAGCTCTTATTTCGTCTCTACCCAGCTGTATCTCGAAGAACATGGTCGCCAAAGACCTGTCTCATTCTATTTTCTTTACTATTTTCACAAAACAAAGATGCCTATTTTATTCATGCCTCTAGCTAATTGTAAAATTCGAGAAATAAAACACAGCTTGAACATAATCTATTCTTCTTATTTACTACAAAAAAATTGTTTTGACAACTGTTAATTGTATATATGTATATAATATAATTATATTAAATATTCAACAACTTGACAACTGTTAATTGTATATATGTATATAATATAATTATTAATATATTAAATATTCACGAGCTAATATCATCAAATTTTCTGAATTGGTTGATATTGTATAACTAAAATATCCTTAAAATATCCTCTTCTTATTTAAAAATTACTGTTAAAAATTACCTCGACACTTTAGTATTAGGACTTTCATCTCTGCAAAAATGATCTCTGCAGGACTCAATCATTAACAATTGTTACGAGAAGTTTAGAATTTTCTTTATATCGAAATAAAAGCTTTTCTTTTGTGTGCTGGCATATAATGATAAAATATAAGGAAGATGTACCTTTGACCAATTTTGACATTTTTTTCTTGTTAGTTATATTTTGATATCTAAAAATTCAAAAATATTCCAAAATATTTTTTAAAGTGTTGACACTAACATATATTTTTTATAGATTTAAATTGTTATCTTTTGTACATAAATTGTCTTTTTTAACATTAAAAAAAAAAAATTTTGATCAAAAGTATAACACCCATGTTGTATCTCTAATAGGGGGGTGGTTGTATCTTTAATCAATGCATAAAAGGTGTATATAAAGATAAGATATTCAACAAAAGTTTAATTTTATTTATATTTTTAATGTCTTTTACATCATATATAATTTTATATATAAAATATATAAAAATATATAAACTTTACCATACAAAGAATCAAAATTTTTGTTTTTGCACGAAACGATTGAATCTGGCAAAGTGTCGTGAAGCGAGATATTAAATGTCGAAGTTGTTCTCTGTCAGATTAAAACGCTTAGGATGTTTTAAGATACAACCACAATAAAAGGAATACGGAATTAGAAATAAGAAATAATGATTTCAATCTATCAAATATCGGATACATCAGAATATATGATTTCTAATAGGTTGGAATCCTTATTCCTTATTCCTAATTCCTTATTCCTTCTATTGTGGCCGCACCATTATTGTCGCTATTAAAGTCCGTATCACTTATCAGACTGTTTCTGGCCGATCAATAACCAACTACCGATCTATAATGGACCAATCATAATGAGGCAGACTGATTGGTTCATTATGAATTGACCTATAAAGTTGATTGTCTGACGGGCTTTAGTGAAATAATGGATATTTCTAACCTAAGCAGTGGTCAACTTCAATGTTTAATATCTCGCTTCACCAGAATGATACTCTTTTTCTGGAGATTCGTTCATTTCATTCAAAATCGCGTCTAATAATAAGCATAATTTTATTAACATTGGAAATGAGATAACTAAACTAAATGATTATTCGATATCGTATTGATTATGATCAAAGGTAGGTACATCAATTACTGGTTAAAGGCTTGCTCACTTTCTATTTGTTATTACTTTTATAAATTAAGTTAAAATTGTATACAGTATTAAGTTTTAAATAATTAAATAAGTATTAAGTTTTAAATAATTTTTTCTGAATATCTTTAACATTTTAGCCAATTTCAACATATATATAAGACAGAATACATACAACATTTTATGAGATTAAAAAGCGTCTTGAATTACTTTATTCAAACACTTGGAAATAATAAATGATGTTTCATAGGAGTAATTCTTTTCATTATTATGATTATAAATTATAAAACACCTCTGGTACTCTACAAATTACATATATTTATTTTTACAAATATCCAATGAATTTTTTTATAAGTTCAGATAGTTAAAATCGGTCAAAGGAACATCATGTTCCACTAATCATAATAATAATATAAAATAATAAAATATAAAATAATTAAATATTATAAAAGACTCTCATTTAATTCGCCTTTGATGAATCTTCGTGATAGTCAGTCTACTTAATATCACCTGCAGGCTAAACCACAGATACCAACCACAAATCATGTCCTTCGATGAAATAATGACTTCTAGTGGAGTTACATCTTCGCGGTTAATCCTCGGTGGTATGGCTTGGTGGCATCGTTTATGGTCATTCGGGAGGAAGTATTGCCAATTAGTCAAGTCGTCCATCTCCGATAGTCCGGTATTGCAAACGGCGTTGCTGATGGCAGTCCGCTCACGTAGATGGCAGAGTATCGTATCGTTCGTGCTTCGCTCCGCTACCGTGATAGGCGGAACGAAATCCGAAAACAACTGGTCGTGGTCACGACCGCCCGACAAATCCCATTGATTCTCTCTTCCTCTTGCTCTCTATCTCTATCTCTGTTCCTCCCTCTCCGTCATCTTTCGTTTCTACCTTTCTGTCTATATACGTACGTGAACGGATGCGACTCCATTCATCTATCCTTGTTCCGCAATCAAGCTGCGTAGGCTGGTCAGTTTGTTCTAATCAGTGCTGACCGCGAGAGAGTGGGCTAACTCAATCAGCTAACGAACCTAGTTTTGCGCCGCCAAACTGACCAATCTCTACGTCAAACGTACCTCGGACGCAACCCTAACCAGTGCAAACACTTACCTCCCGGTACATTCAAGGCTCGCGCCGCATCGGTACTACGATCACGTGAATGCTTCCGCTAAGAAAGAATATCGCGCCGAAATAAGCTAGCCATCATTTTTTCCAAAAGAGATGCACACGAGAATTCGAATATACACACAAATGCATAAATACAAATCTTGTATGTAAAATTTGCTTTCGATGCGTGCAATTTTTAAATATTTGCAAAATCTGTCTTCCTTCTTACAGATTTTTGCTAGTTAGTTTAAAAAGACTGCCAAAATACGTAATTTTCAAAGATTTATGATTACACAGAAAGGGAATAGTTTTGCTAAAGTATTTACAAATTAGCTTAATAAAGATCTAAAAATAATTCTGTTTTAAATTATCAAAATAATTACAAAGAACGCTTAAATTGGTTGATAGAATGTCAAAACTGCTTTTTGCTGCATTGCTCATAATACTCATTGTATTTGAAATTCCTATGTAATTATTTTGACAATCCAACAAAATTATTTTTAGATCTGTATCTATCTAAATTTTTAAATATTTCAGCAAAATGTTCTTTCCGTACGATAGCAAGAATCCACAAAAATTTATTTCATTTCCATCCTAACGCGTTTTTTATTTTCTCAGTTTCGTCATTTTTTTTCATTCGTATGCAATCTGTAGATTCTCTTTGCGTAGAAGAATAATGTTTCATGGCGGCACATCGAGCAATTTGCATGCGTGGCAAACGAGCAGACTTTATCATGCATAAATCCAAATTTGAGTATACCAAAGACAAGTTCTGACGGGGTAACTCAGCGGTATTCTTTCATGTTGGACCCTACTTCTGTTTATCCCTCAGGGTCCTTTCGGCGGCTGTTTACGGATTACAAGCATGATGAAAAGGTAAAAAGAGACGGAATAAAAGAGTTTGCCGTCATGTCGGCATTGTCTTACCGGATCTGCGGTGCCTCATACAAACATAAAATTGTCTCCTATCCGGTCACCAACCTTCTCCGATCAACTATCCCGTCAATGTTTCATGAATAATCATAGAATCGCAAAGCTTGAACGATCGCGAGCATATACGACGCAGAAAGAATTTATGGCAATCTCTAATTATGCTATTACTTGACGCTATTTATGTATGAAGAGATGCATAAAAATAATTCTACACAATAATATGCATCGCAATAATTCTCTCGATAGAAATAGGTTCCTTTATAACATATATATAAGCATATTTACGTTCACCTACACCCTGCCAAATCCTTGTACGAATTTGTAGACTCGAGTTAAAGCAATCGCGACTAGTGGATCGACGTAGAAAGCCGCGATCGACGATGCTCCATAAATTAGTAGCTCTTTTGACGAATACGTTCGAGAGTGTATCGCCATATCGCAGCTTTCGGCTTAAACGATCTCGCGAGGCGCGCCGCTTTTCCAGTTCGGGTACCAGACGTAATGCAATCGGTTCCCATGCCCATCACGAAGCCGGGCGCAGACCGATGTGGCAGCGGACGATGCGATGTGCGTAGAAGAGATGTGATCCTTTGATCCGACGCCGACCTACCGGTGCGCGCGTGTACCAACTGACTGACCACGCGGCTTGTAGAGACCGGTATTAAACACGCTCGTTTACGAGTTTACGCGCCACGCCGCCCGAATTTCAGCTCGGAAAGGTCGTTATCGGGAGTGTTTGTCCCTCGTCGAACGCCATGGGAATACGCTACGACGGCCGATCGACGAAACAGAGGAGAGGAGACGAGGTGACGAGAACCAGCTCGATCGTGGATGTCATTCGATCGTGACTGACATTCCGAGATGGCCGAACGATGTTGAAACGCCCGGGTTAGCAACGCTACTCTCGCGACTGTTGGCGGATTGGTCGATGACATCACGTTTTCGCTCAAATTCTACTTCTGATTTTCCGAAAATAAAATAACGAAAAGAGAGCAAATTTCACGCAAGAGGAAATAAATATCTTGCGTATTTTCAAATCATCTACTCGGGAAAAAATGTTATATATATATATATATTATATATATATATATATATATGAATATATTTATATATATTGTATATAAATATGT
>NW_012130069.1:4280211-4281237 GCF_000143395.1 Atta cephalotes | reverse complement strand
CTCTCTCTCTCTCTCTCTCTCTCTCTCTCTCTCTCTCTCTCTCTTTCTTCACCGTAGCCTATTCGACCTTTGCCCCTCTTTGAATATCTCTTCGCTTATTTCGCATCTTCTGACGCGTTCGTCGCGAGAATGGCTGATCTTCTAGTTCGCCTCATTATGAGTGTATGAAATCATTATCGTAATTAGCTCCAGAATCTCGCCGGCAATCTCGCTTTAACATTTTTGTGCGAGTGGTAGCGCAGGCACTTAAGGCACTTGAGAAAAGAAATCAAAGAAGGACAAGAGAGAAGTCGTGTGTCCAAAAGAGGAAGAAGGAAAATCACGAAGAAGCTGGTCGGAAGAAGAACGCTAATCCTGAAAAACACTTGGTCACCTATCGACATCTTATATTTATAAGACTTAGGACTGCCGCACACAAAATTCTGCAACAGTGACAGTAACACGTCGAACTTAAGCCGATGAGTCAATCACGATATTGCTTTAGGTCTACGTAATCTAATGCAAATGAAAATAAATGAAAGTAAACTTATCTATAACCTTGCAATAAGGTGAATTTCAACCGGTTGAAAATGACATAAAGAAAATGATACATTGAATTCTAACTTCGCATTTTTTTATCACAATTATCCCGATTAATCCTATATTTTTTCTTTTTTAAAAAGACTTTTTTAGACATTTTACTTTTTGTAAATTTTTGAAAATGTATATAATATAGAATTTAAATTTTTTAAAAATAAAGAGATAATAATAATAATAATAATTAATATTTGTTGATATATTTTAGGTTAATAGTACATAAAAAATAAATAATAATAAAAATAAAAAATAATACATGAAAAATAAAAAGTAAATACCTTTCTCGCTTCCATACGGCGTCGTCTGGGGTCGCTCGGTCGGGCTCGACCTCGCGGCACTTGATATCATCGTCGTCTGGCATCGTCGTCGTCTTTACTTGGCATCGTCACCATTGTCGTTGTGCATCGTCGCTCGCCTCTCTCTTTCTCTCTCTCTCTCTCTCTCTCTCTC
>NW_012130069.1:4274360-4279784 GCF_000143395.1 Atta cephalotes | reverse complement strand
TCTCTCTTCTCTCTCTCTCTCTCTCTCTCTCTCTCTCTCTCTCTCTCTCTCTGACTGTGTCTGTGTTTGCCCTTGACATGAAACGCGATAATTTATTTTTTCAACATGTACATCTTCTATTTCGATCTCAAGAAAATTACAATTGAAATGCATCGCTTATTAAGTGTGTTTATATTACTCTGAAGTGTATGGTGCTGAAACTTCATCGGAAAGAACATATAGAATTTGGTTTGGATGCTTTCGAAACGGTAATTTTGACATGAAAAATGAAGAATAATAGATAGCTAATAAAATTTGAAGATGTCAAACTGCAAGAATTGCTCGATGAAAATCTAGCTCAAATGCTTTTAGAGTTGTCGAAAGTGTTAAATGTTACGTTAATGGTCATTTCAAAACGCTTGCATGCCATGAGAAAATCCATAATGGCAGGAATTAAATTTACCATTTAATGTAAGTATCTAATTATATTTCATATAAATTTTTTATAATTAGATACTTATAATTAAACACTTTTGCTGAGCTTCTCACCTATTAAATGCGCATTTAATACAAGAAAATATTGGATTATCATCCAAAAAGTAACTAGAATGTACTTAAATATATAAGAAAAAATACCTTTATACAATACCTAGATACATAAATTTATACCTAGTACCTAAATACTAGTACCTAAATACTAGTACCTAAATACTGCACAACACTGTCTATAGATAATAGTCTTAATATATATATATATATATAAAATATATATATATATATATATATATATATATATTTTCATATACATATAGTTTAATATAATTTAACTTAATAATAGCCTCTAAATTTCTTGGAATCTCGCTTCAAAATCGCACTTCAAAACAGTGAAAATACGGCTATTATTGAAACAGAGTGAAAATATTTGCATTGTTGAATATGCACACACGCACACACGCCACGCACGCATGCACGCACGCACATACGCGCACATAAATTCAAATTCATATATTGTAGTCTCTTTCCACAAATCACTACCTCAAATTAAAATAAAATTTATCATTCACCGATGTGATGTGCGACAGCTAACTTGTAATTTATACTGCATTGGTCTGTAAAATACAAATTTATCCAAATTATAATAGTGCTCAAATTAATAAATATTTAAAAAATAATTATGTGTTTATAATAATTATATAAATAATTCATTCCACAAGTAAAATAAATAAAATAATAAATAATCATTTACTCATCCCATAATTGCTTCGTCGATGCCTCTATTCCCCTTGTATTTTTCCATTTCTCTTTTACAGCATTCGTGTTAATTGCAATTGTGTGTGCACTAATCGTAGAATACAATAAATGCGCAAATACTTTGTACGACATTTTCAACGTTACATAATGCACATTTTTTCCATATCGTGACAGATAAATACCAGACAGAAAAAACACAATTGCAGATGCTACAAACTACTTACAAATTAATACAAAGAAGGCGGAATCAAATTTGAGGGGGAAGATTTTAACAAACTATTCTTAAATGGATGGAAAAGTTAAAGTAAATTATTAAAAAATATTGAAAATTCGCGAGTAACACGTGTTTTCAGAAAGTGATGCGAAAAAATGCTTTTTTTTCGCTCAAAAAAGTTGAATAAAAAATTTTATTGTTAGTAAAACCAGTTTATTCAGGTTTACGCGATAGCTAGTCAATTTACAAATACAATGCCGCAAGAATTTTTAAAATCAGTCGGTTAGTTTTTCTGAAATCGTGTAAATCACCGTCCAAAAAAACAACGTTTCGAGAAAAACATGTTTAAAATTTTTTTTACAGATTTTTTTTAAAATAAAATAATAATTAAATTATTTATCGTCAGCAATTCCTGTCCATAAAGTAAGTCTTCAACTTCTTCAAACATTTGACTATAAAGAAAGAACTTTTGTCTGTAGAATCGTTAATTCTTAGAATTTCTTTCTGAAATTTTTGACAGTGTATTCTTGAAATGTTATACAATCAAAATATACAGTAAAAAATCGATTTGAAAATTTTACACCAGAATATATTCTTAATCAAATACGCAAGCTAATAATCATGAATATTCGCTAAAATTTTTTAGTATTTTTGTTATTATATTTCGACAGATAATAAGGAGCTTTTGCAATAACGTGAATCCATGCAAATAAAAAGGTGAACGTTAAAGTTATCCTTTTCTTCATTCAGTTGTTAAGAAGAAGATAACCTGACTTTAGTCGTTCACCGTATCTGGATAAACGCAAAAACTCTCTATTAACACAGAGCGACTCGTGCCGCTGCCTACCTACTTTTAATGTGCGAATGACACAACAGCATGTCGGACATAGCAAAAACGAGCATTAAGCACCATATATTTGCTAAGGTAATTATTTACATTAGGGGATCCTAATATAAATAATTCCCTCTCTCCCTCCAATAACCTTGACATATGTTGTCAAGGTCATGACCCTGAGTGACAGTCCAACAAATTTTAGTCGTTATTTGTTAAAAAGTTATTAGAAAAAAATTTGAAAAATAATGTCTCTTTTCTATTAGATAAAACAGAAATTTTCTGCTATAAAATATATTTTACGACTTTCCATGCAAAGCGAATTTCATCCCATTTCCTCCCCTGCCTAAACTTTCGAACAACGTCGCGAAGGAGTAAGTTTCAAGGATTGGAAAGTAATGTGTTATTTGTAACAATGTTCTTTTTCATTACTTCTTTTTGATTACTTGTTTTTTATAAATAACGAAAAACTAACATTACATCTTCTTTAATAACGAGCAACAAAATTGACTCCATTATTCTTGTATCGTTACTTTTTTATAGATCATGGTCATGGACAATAAAATTATAGGTACTAAAAAAACATTTTGCCTATTTTTGTTTCGTTCACTATCCTCGTTTTAGCATAAGAATATTAAAAACTAAAATATCTATTATATGTATAATAAAATACTATATATAGAATTAAATAATACTATAAAACTAAATAAGTATGTAAAATATTAATAAAAGATAAAAATGTTCGAAAATAAATATTTTTCTAAATAACTTATATTTTATTTATATTGTATTGATATTGGTATTATTGTATTGGTATTCTGTCTTAGAAGCCTGTTTTAACATTTAAAAAAATGTAATTATGCAGAAGACAAATTTATTTATCGATTTTGATGAAATTAGGACAGACTTCCTTATGTCAACCATTAATCTCGATTCGTCGAGCAGAACACTTATTTTTCTGCTGTCGAAAAACGCGTCGAATGATTCTAATTTCATTTAAATCAGTAAATAAACTCATCTCCTGCATAATTATAAAAATAATGAAAAGTAACGATTTCTTATCGTTATTTTTAAGTAACGACGACGTGTTACTTTTTAGAACTGGTAACGAGTAACGATAACGAGTTACTTTTTATCGCAAATAACGATAACAGTAACGAACGGTAACTTTTAAAAAGTATCTTTCCCAACCCTTGGGAAATTCCATCCCACATCTTTCTTGTCAAGGAGCGTCCGATTTTTTACGTAAAACAAGTTTACCTCACTTCCTCTCTTGCCAAGAAGCGCAAGTACGTTTTCATTTAGGTCTTGCTTCACATGGAAAATCGAACGTTCCTTGGCAAAGAGGGAAGTAGGGTGAAACTCGCTTCACGTGGAAAGTCGTATTTCCTTCATCAGCTCATTCTGTACCTATCTCCCTGCCTAGTTATTTGACTTTTCATATAAAGCAGAGAAATAATTACTAACTGTTAATAACTTAATAACAAGCGACGGCTAAAACTTATTGGAAATTATTAAAAGTCATGATCTTGACAACATGTCAAGGTCAAGGTCATTAGGGAGAGATCCCTTATTATAAATAATTATCATTGTTGATTCGTTGCTATCATGAAATATTTAATATGCACAATAAATTTATGCTGAATATCCGATTCCTTGTATTATCTTGAATTATTAATGAGCAATCGATATTGCGGCTTTTCACTGCTAGATTTCCCAAATACTAAATTCACTAATTAATTCCGAATAATTTCGTATCGCTTTTAATTCTTTCACCAATTTAAATATAATTTATCCACCATCCTTGAATTCAAAACGCAAAAATGATAAACTGATCATAGTAGTAGGTCGTAGTAGTTAAATATGAAATATAAAATTATGTTATCTTTATTAAAATATTTTACGTAAATTAATTAATTATTATTAATTTTACCAAATTTATGTAGCTTAAGAAAATTTTAATTTTATTAAATTAAAAACTTTTCTTATTATTTTTTAATGCAATAAAGAGAATTAAATTATATTGAATTATCTTTGCTATAGGAATCTGTATTATTATATTTATTAAAATATTTTTTTTTTTTTCATTATAATATATATACTTTTCTTAATATGTAAAAATTTGCAAGAAGATATTAATAATAAATTATAATTTATATTTACTGATTATAAAGCAAAAGTAAAGATTTCTTTTTAATTTTTTATTTTTAAATTTAACATTAAATTTAATCATTTTTTTTTTAAACGGAGTGATCAATCATTTAAATTTTCAGTGGAAAGAAATAATTGTAACTTTCTCAGTTTCATATTAGGATTTTCAATTCTCTTCTTTAATTAATTATCAGAATATGTCATTAAGATTTTACGAAAGATTCTGGAATACTTTGTAAATAAATCTAATTAAAAAGAATACATTTGGAAATATTGTAAAAATTGAAATATATATGTATATAGAGAGAATATGTAAGCTTTTTAAAGAATATGTAAGCTTTTTAAAAATATATAAAAATATACTAGTATCTTTTTCTTTTTATTCTCACGATATACTTAATTATTTGTAATAAAGTCAAATATTGTATCTATTTCTAAAATCGTAAGAAAAAAGAAAAGTTAAGATCGCTAAAAAATAATTCCTATAATTAATGGCATCTGAAGGAATTGCTTGGGGAATGAATACTTATGGAAAGGCAATCACAATCAGTTGCAATAAAAATTGCTAGTCACTCAGATACGTTGATTTTAGGAAACACTGATGAAATCAATTAACATGCAATAATGTAGAGCGCAATAACGTAAGCTGTTACTGATAAATGAGTTCTTGATAATTACATTGCGAAGATTTTATGACCGATTGAAACTTCCACGGACATATTAGCACCAACTTCGATTGCAAATAGCGAATGCTACGCTAATAAATTCCGAGCTGGCGAGGAGAAATCGCAATGGTTTTAATTAATATATGACGCGCCAATTCTGACATGCCTGTTTTACGATCGGTAGCGGTCGAATGTATTAGCGACTACACCTTCATCACTTCATCAAAAACAGTAAAAAATAGGATAAAAGTTCTTGGGGGAATAATTAATATACAAGAGGATGGAGATATATATATATATATATATATATATATAAGAGATATATATATATA
>NW_012130069.1:4268058-4270569 GCF_000143395.1 Atta cephalotes | reverse complement strand
TAAATATACGATTCAGGACGAATACTGAAATACGAAAAAATTAATATTAATATTGTAAAAATAATAATATAAGTATCATTGACGGTAGATATATTTCTCGTTTAATAAAGAGAGAGTGAGAGAAAGAGAGAGAGAGAGAGAGAGAGAACGCTTTTACTTCCCGCTGCGAACATATTTGTAATTAATATATTATATAGCTTAATATATTAGATCAGTTTCCTTACTCGATTCTGCAAGCAGACTAATATGATTGTTTAATCATAAAAAAATATTGTTCATGTAAATTACTGTTTGTTCGTGCATAAGTTGTCCGTTCAGAAGTAAACTCCGAATAAAGAGAGTCGGTCAATTCTATTTCTAGACGCTACTTGATCATGATCGCGAGTTCCGTGGTTACATCACTCCCGCAATATAACGAAACGAATCGGAGAGGAGGATATATCGCAAAGAGCCTCATGACTCACGTACGTTATGAATGCATCGGTAGATGCAAATAACAACGATGACGATTAGCGTCCCGGCGACCCGGCGACCCCACGGTCGGTGGTCCAATTTGCGGCTAGCTTTGTCCAATTATCCGCCATTAGGCATTACCGAGCGCTGGCGCAAGACTCCTACGCCACTTCCCTATCGGCTAACCACCGTTCCTCATCGATGACCGAATCAACCGCCCTCTCCTGATAATTCCTCCTCCTGATAATCTCCTGATAAACCCCTCATCCTCCTTGTATTCTAGATCTCAAATTCGAGAATACCAACGCGTAATACTGGTTTTGAAATATGGGCCGGTCTTACATATCGCTTTCCATGAGTCTGGAAAAAGTGCTGGCGCGGGCGTAGTTGGCAAGAAAGTTGGAACATCGATATCGCCGTATTGCATGCACAAATACGAACGCTCGCTCGACTCGATCGAATCAAATAATCACTCATTATGAATACACATTTTGGCTCGCTCCCTATTGCCTTCCTGAAAGCTAACGAATATTAATGATCGAAATAATTATCTCATCGAAGGCGCCGTTCGTGTCACGATTGACGGCTATTGGCACTACTAGATCGTTGTATATTTAAATGGAAATATCGAGGATCCTTTACCACATTGAAACCTTTATGTCTATTCTACAATTGCGTAAGCGTAGTTGTAAGTCATGGTTGTAGTTATAAGAATTGACCAATCACAGTTAAATAGTCTTCTCGTATTCGGCTGTGATTTTTACAACTACAATCACTTACGACTAGAATAGACATAAAAGATCTTAAAACGAATAAAAAATAAATAGCAACAATTCTGAAGAATTTCTATATTTAAGTCTGAAGAAATTTCTATTCAGAATAACACAAACAATATAAAACAATAAAATAATAGACAAGAGATAAGTATTATATAAAGCGTGACATAAGTTTATACTTATGAAAAGTGGCTTTGCGCGCAGAGATCTGCGCTCGAGGAAATATAACTTTGTCAATCAGCAAATAAGCAACCCTAATTTTCTTAAATCTAGAAACGCTGTCTTTATGGTCGCGCCATTATTTTGTAAAAGCGAGAGGGAAGACACCGAGCGAAAAGATCGCAGGTACGGGGGAGTGATGACAGTAATAGTGGTTGTAAGCATATACTATATATCGAGAGGTAAGAATTCTGGGAATTTTGGGCAATTTTAACGGCATAGGCGCCAGGACTCCTCCGGGAGAGAAGAGAGATTCTGAATGAGAGTGGCTGGTCATGGGGCCCACTGGGCTAACAAGGTGGGCCCGCCTCGCGTAATGACGGGTTTCGCACGGGGTCCCGCACTTATTGCCTTTTATTTATTTTTAATCTTCTGTACACCACACAGAGACGCGTATATGAACGGATGGATAGACAGGCGGACAGACGTATCGCAGGAAGGCACATCCGGGCCCAAGGGCCCACCATGCAGGCTGCCTTCGCCGCGATTCATTAGTCTTATTGGAGCTCGCGACCGATTAACGGCCAATCGGTGCGATTCTAGTCGATTTACGAGCCGCTCTTTGGTCGAACTATTTCATTCGTCACTTTTTTCATGAATGAATGGCTCGATCGTCGTTCTTTCTTGTGGCTTATTAACTTTTTGACTTCTCAATTCGATGATAGTTATCTCATTGAATCAGAGAAAGAAGCAGAAAAGATTATAAAATATTAAATTTGACCAACTAATTTAATAAAAATTTTCAAGCTTTATCATACAGGTTTAAAAGAACAATCTATTAACAAAAAGTCAAATCTTCTCGTATAAATATCAACAAATGACAAAAATAGTTAGAAAATTATATGGAAATATTACTAATAAAATTTTTGATAGTTATATCGCTTCTTTTCGATTTTCATTCACGATTTTCATCGATAATTAAAAAAGTAAGTTCGAAGTCATTTTAAGTTAATTGATTTCAAGACAATAATCATAATATCGCCGTAATCATTCGATATCGTGATGATGACACTTGGATGTGTCTGCGTTTAATGATTTCACAAATAAGTCTCTCTCTCTCTCT
>NW_012130069.1:4263482-4267632 GCF_000143395.1 Atta cephalotes | reverse complement strand
TACTACTACTCTCTCTCTCTCTCTCTCTCTCTCTCTCTCTCTCTCTCTCTCTCTCTCTCTCTCTCTCTCTCTCTCTCGTGCCCAGGCGTGAATCTTCTTTCGTATCGACCGGCTTCTGGGTCAATTTCTGTGGAATGGCTCACCGACCTAGAAACAGACGACGTGATTGTCATTCTTATAAAATATCAAGAAGCGTGGAAATTGATGCAAACTTGCCTATATTGATTAATCGATCGATCGTGACGATGGTTAATAATTAAGAAATCGTAAAGACTTTTTCTGCACTGGATGATAATTAAGTATTTTCACGATGTAATGACGAGACCACCTTTGGAGACGATTTTAATTTTATCCATACAGACGAAAAAGAAATTCACATCATATTACCACGAAATTATTATTATCATTATTATGTCAACATTATAATAATAATTAATAATAATGTGTAGACAAAAAACACATCACTGAAGAAAACCGAATCACTGACGATATTTTCATCAGCCATAAGTCGCGTCAGCGTGCGATGCAATAGAAAATAAGCCCTAATCAAGGCACCATGAGCGACGAATTGCGGGTGAAGAGCGAGAGATCATTGATTGGCAACTGGTAATTCGGGGCAATTTTTACGGGATACCTTCAACTAGGGGGGCCCACCTCCTCGTTTTCTAAGGTAGCATTCCCGATAATTCCATAGAAAGAAGCTAATCGGACCACGAGCAGTGACCCATCGTCGTAAAACGCTTAACCACGAGTTCCTCGGCGATTCGTTCGCGGAAGCAAAACATTCGTTGGGGAAAAAAAAAGAAAGAAGAAAAAATAGAAAGAGCGGAGATGCCCCCGGGGCATTAGCTCGTTCGACGGAATTGTCGAAACCGTCGGAAACGGCTATCTTCGAGCGACGTGCTGGATGACCGATCGAAAATTAATTTCTATGAACGCGCCCGTCTACTTTCCGTATCTCCGGAAGCGACGGAACGAGTCGCCAAAGGCGCAACCTCGAGATAAAAAGTGAAGAGAGTACGCACACATGATAAAGACCTCTGTGTGCGTCATAAATTTGACGCTGACTGCATTTCGTGTGTCTAACATTCAAAGTTAACATTACAAGAGATATGCAGATGGTTATATTCATCAAAATTTCTAAAATTTCTAAATAAGAGTAGACATTTTTTCTTCACTTTGTGCATATCATTTGCTCACTTCGGATGAAAGGATGTTAAAAAGAGATCGATTTTTGTCCATAAAAGTGTAAGTAAAAGGAATAGCATTTTTTTTATAAATTTTGACTTCCTGAATAAGATAATGATAATAAAAAGTTCGAAATCGATATATAGGGAATATCTTGAAAATTGAACATGATATATTTGAACAAATTTCAATATTCTTACTTTTCAATGTGTTCCCCAAATGCCACGAATATTCAAGAGATTAAAATCAGGAGAGCAAAAATCTGCCCTTTTTTGAAGAATATTAAAAAAAGTCCGATTTTTGTCTAAAAGAATGTAAGTAAAAAAAATAGTATTTTTTATAGATTTGACTTCCTGAATATGATAAAATTATTAAAAAGTTTGTGGCACTTGGGGAATACCTTGAAAAATAAGTAAGACTATTTGTTCAAATATCATGTTCATGCTCAATTTTTAAGGTGTTTCCTATCGAGCCCGAGCTTAACTTTTATTAACATTATCATATTCAGAAAATCAAAATCTATAAAAAAACTTTATTCCCTTTACTTACACCTTTATGGACAAAAATTAGCTCCTTTTTAACATCATCCTTTGTGATTTACACAGAAAAATGTATAGGCGCAGTATTAAAAATGTGAAGAAAAAAATCGCATGAACGTGAAACCATAATACCAAATATAATAATAACGATTTGCTATGATAGTGGAACATTTGAAGTGAGATAAGCACGTCGCGTTGATCCTGCCGGTAATCTGGTGACTGTCTGGCTTAACATCACAACCTGGTTAATAATGCCGACGGAACAAGGAGAACGTCTTTTCCGTGACGATGTGAGGTCCACCGTTCGTGACCAGACGAATCGGGCGCCTCACTACGCTAAGACGAAGAACGCAGGAATGGATGGAAGAAGAGAAAAGAGCTGAGAACGCGAGTCACTCACAACACACAAGCCTTGTTACGCGGTTGTTACCTGTCCATTGGCGTATTCATTCATTGAATCAATATTTTTAGAGATTTTTGAACAATTATATTTCTTGTGTACAAAGTACAATTTTTTATGCTATACACAATTGACAATTTACTATTGCTATGTCCAGTTACGATATATTATGATATATATATATATTTTTTTAATTCCAGATTTCCATTTAATAAATATAGAGAAATATATGCAAGTTCTCGATATTAACATTATAATAATATAAAAAATTAAAATTATAAATAATATACTAAATAAAATCTCGTTTAAACTCAGTTTTACGCACATCAATAGACTTTGCTTATGTTTGTGTTAAATAATCCTAACCTTCAACTAGTGCACTATATTTGATTTGAAATTTTGGAGCATGGATGTGTATTACCTCGATGTCTTCAATCACGTATATCTTTACATGCACAGAATTTAAACAATTCTTTTTCAATCGGTACGCTAAAGGATTACAAAGAAGAATGAATGAGGTATAAAAATTAAGAAATTGAAAATATTTGAAATATTTATTTAGGAAAAAAGAAAAAATATATTTTAATTTGCGAGAAACAAGTTTTTTTGAAAATTCGTAGTTTTAAAGAGAAATCTGTTAAGAAGATTTTTCTAGCGGGATTTCAAATGTAATTAAACATACTTTGAAAAAAAATCATTATTTTCAAAAAACATTTTTATTATACGGGGTTCAATAATATAATTCTACATGGAGAAAATTTTATATTAAGTTTTACAATTTTATATTACACTTTACTATGTCTTGTATCTTCGATGGACAATCACAACATAATTCCGACATAACTTTTACTATGGTAATACTAATTTTTATCACCTAAATAAAATAATTTTTGTTCAAAATGCTTAAGTTATATTCTAACATGAAAACAGTTAATTTTTACTATCATACACAAACAAAATTTGCTAGGTATATATTTTTTACTTATCTTTACAATATTAACTTTTATTCAACAAGTTTTGATTTTGTAATAAAAAATTTTTACGAAAAAAATTTTTATGAAAAAATGTAAAAATTACGTTGCATTATTGTTTTTATAAAAAAATAGCTATAGCATTTAAAACTTATAATTGTCATGATAGTTCGCTTCTACAACATTATAGTAATTTTAAATATAAAATTTTCTCCGTGTAATAAAAAACAACCGTAGAAAATTCTCATTTGACCTTCGGAACCAACTATAATGGAGAATTAATAGTGGGAATATAAAATTTTTTTTACTCTCTCCATTCTAATTCACCCTTACGACTTGTAAATGCTTAGCGATGTTATATACAGCAGAATGTATGTAACCCAGTGCTCCAGCTGAGAATTAATCTAAAAAGAAATGACAATGTAATACAAAATTAATACGATTAATATAAATAAGTAAGATAATAAAATATGAATTATTATATATTGCTGAATTTTAGTAGATAAAATACTTGCGCGAAAGCCTAATAAAAATTAAAAAATTTCATCCACCTACAATACCGTTGCAACCGTCGCGGATGCCCTAGCCGTGCAATTCCACGTCAAGGAAAGTCACGATTCTTTCTTTGTAATTGTATACCATATCTCAGACTTCGCGTAGTCACGATGCCAGAAGCTAAATGAAACCGCTTCATGCGCAGCAAACATGCCCGGCGCGATGCTCTGAAGGAGATTGAGATCTCCTTTCGCGTTCATCCGGAGCTGTGATTACTTACCAGCCACGAATCACGATGGGGTATTAATAACGCGCATTTCGCTCGTCCACGTGAATAGAGCCAGCTTGCCTAATTGAATGTAATGGTAGCTATTAGATCACCGTTTCATATATATTTCCACAGATCTACATGCATCGCGAAACTTTCTCTTTCTATCTCTCTCCCCCTCCCCTTCTTTCTCCCCCTCTCCCCCTCACACACACACACACACACACACACACACACACACACACACACACACACACACACACACACACACACACTACTTACAACTACT
>NW_012130069.1:4252234-4263462 GCF_000143395.1 Atta cephalotes | reverse complement strand
CACACACACACACACACACACACACACACACACACACACACACACACACACACACACGCACACGCACACTTTTCAAACTATCCGAGATTTATTCCAGAAAAATGTCAAATAATACAACTTACCAACGCTTAGACACTCTTGCACAACGCAATAAATGTAAAAAAAAATGAAATATATTTTCATCTTAAGTCTTTGCTCACTTTATAATTTGAATTAATTATAATTTTTGATTAATTTTTAATATGCAATATTAAAACTTTTTTGTTAGATGTATGGCAATCTTAATAGTATTTCAAGTTTCAGACTTAGGTCCACATTGAAACATGTCTACGCTTGTCGACTCCAGTAACAGACAAGATTCACCACCGGGGCCTGCACAAGGACCCTTCGGAAGGCATGAAACCCACGCCAGTGAGACCACCAGGGAGCCGCCACGCCCCCAGCGGACCATGCTTACCTACGCGATCTCTCACACGCACACATACTCGTCGCGTGCAAACACACACACACACACACACACACACACACACACACACACACACACACATTGCTGATCTTGTACGCATAAACGATTCGAACGTACCGTGAGACGGTAGGTGGTGGATACGAGAGGACACGCGGCGCGCAATGGCGGATTACTCCCAGACTCGTACACGCGTCCTTCCATCGGCACGAAGCCGAAACGGGTTACCAGAAAGGACAGAGGGGCGGGAAGGACGAAGAAGCAGTGTCGACAGCATAATTGTCGGATCAGCGCCAAGATTTGCCCCGTGCAAATATCCACGCCAACGCGAGTCGAGTCCTCTCACGGCCCTCGGGCTACCGGGTTCCAGAGACGGGACCAGGGATCTTCTCGCGTGTACGAGGAGTGTTCTGTTTCGGATGGGAGTTTTGGGGGCACGAGGGAGAGTTCTCGCGCGAGAGTTTCTCTTTCTTTTTATATTTAATGGCATGGAAGATGGACGCAATAATAATCACTTGGAGCTTCCGATCATCGCGAAGCGATAAAAAGTATGTGACGACAATTTAATAATTTCTCGATACAAGCACTGATTCAAATATTAATTAATTTCCATTCCTCAGATTTCGTTACATGAGATAGAAAATATTCTTCACTCATCCTCTGCTGCAAGAATCCAGCAACAATTCTATGTCGATGATTTATCGCGTTGACGATGATCCTGCGACCTCGATTATCCCGCAGGCAAATGTCTTTGTTACACGAGCAGTCCACGTAGAGGCGTTGCACCTGATCGGGTGATGCATCGCGGTACGTGCTCGATATCTCACAGGAGTCTCGCGTGGGATGACGGCAGGTGGGAAGGTCAGGGGGTGTGGATCGGAGCATATTCTTCTTACGAGCTCACGGAGCTTACGGACCTACAATTAGAACAGACGCGTATCGGTGGGTGAGTGCGGCAGTAAATCAGGGACCATTCGTGCGATGACAGCTTCAAGAACGAAAATCAGCATCTTGCAGCGTAACACGGCGATGTGTTAAATTTCGCCAAATCGCAGACTGAATACGGAAATACGAAAAAAAAAATTTCATCTGTGGATTGCTATTGTAATAAGCAACACGCGCAAAGATATATCTCTTATTTAATGCCTTATATTACAAAATGAAAACATAAATTTTTTATATTTTCAAAGAAATATGTTTCTTATTTACTAAAATGGCTCAAACGAATAAATTATTATGAAAATAAAGAAGGTAATGAAAAATCAAATATTTCATTAATATAAAGGATATAATTATTAAAAAATAAAAAAAAAATAGCTTTTACACAAGAAATATATGGTGATTCAATAAATAATCTTAATTTTTATCACCGTGACTGTTAAGATTGTTAAGATATTACAAATATAAGATATTACTTCGACTGATCTATCGTATAGTATTAATGTAAAAAATAGAAACAATCAATAATGACTCGATATTTCTAATATTAAACTAATCTCTGTTGAAGTGCAAAACGATATATGCACATAAACAAGAACAATGTTATATTATTTCATTAGTTTATCGTGATTCATCCTTTAAACATCAAATAGATGGTATATATTGAAAGAAATCGCTCCGCAAATAAGACCATATTTCCGAGTTCATGTCGAATGTGAAATCACATCGATATCTATTCGTCACGGTCACAACGATAATCTACGGCGCGAAAATTGGTATACTCGTCCCCTCCTGACGATGTACCGTGTGGAGAAGAATACAGGATGATTCCTAACGAATTCATAGGCGGATAGGAATGCAATATTGTCCGCAGTCTGTCACGCATTCGATCCGGTCAGGCGATAGCGATAGCGCTCAAGCGAACGAGCAAGCGCACGTAAGAACCCCAAATAACGGGATGAGATTTCCTCTTCGTTTTATTACGCGGTGGCCCGCAGACATATATATATCGGACAATAACTGTAGCTGTAGTTTAGGATTTGTGTGCTGCGTATTAATTCCGGCATATTTATGTCACGGCGCGGAATAGCGTTCGTTTCTCTTCGTGACCGGCAATTCAAATAAAAATATTTGTTTCGAGATGAAGCTGGTCTGTATATCAAAATCCTATCTTATTTCATCAACGTAGTGCATATTTTTAAATTAATTTTTATTAGTGTTTCTCTTTCTAAAACACATGTAATTCGATTACATATATTAATATGCGAAGTGATTTATATATGGTAGATTTAAATGTTTTTATTATGTAATATTTGAACAATGTTTCCCGAAAATAATTGGATAATTCTAAATCAAGAATCATTGTTATATATATTCTTATATTAGGCGTAGTAAAAAGAAATCCATTATTTTTCCATTCAATTTCATGCAAAAATAATGAATTTCTTTTTACTACACCTAATATGTTATATATATTCATCTTAGTAGAATTAATGATAAAATGATAGAATTAAATGCGTTAAAGTAGTTCTTTAGTAAAGTGCTGAAAATTTGAGGTATCTCACCAGAGCCTAAATTATAAATGTCTGTATAATTTGAATAAAATATTAAAACTATATATTTTGTATGTATATTTTAATGAAATAACATGGAACATACGATAGTAAATCAAGAACATCTTCATAGAATGAAAACAAGATGAGATTGTTTTTTTTTTATTTACTTTTCAAAGTTAAATTTATTTTATGCAAATTTATGCACGTAAATATCTTTCCAGAATGACCGTTGACCTATTATTTTTTGTGACCATTAAAATCGTAATTTTTTAAACTATTATAATATCGGTTTTGAGAAAAGTCTATGATAAGATTTGTGTGCAGTTAGTCAAAGAAGCGTCTGCGAGTCTGTCTAATTATATAGTAAGTTATACATGAAAGATTACATTTTCAACCTTTTTTTTCTTCCTCGTTAATCTACCGTAGAATTTTGCATGTCAATTTCGGTACTTCATAATATCAAAAAATTAGACATTTCTATGGTAACTCGATTTACTAAAGAATCACCTTAAATTGAGACAAATTATTGCATTAAAAGAAGTAATAGAGCTTAAGAAATCTTCAAGTTTTTCGTTCCGTTTAACGTTTCCGTTGAGCAGAAGAAGCATTTAATACAGCGCTTTTCTTTTTCCCCATAAGGAAGTCTGATCGATCGTCGTCGTTAGAAATCGTGAAGGCAAGGAAAGGAAGAAAGTGTCGTGATGGAAAAGGATGCGGTAACGACAGCCGTTCCGAGTTCTTGGTAGAGCTCGCAATCGACTTAGCCACCACGCCTCGTTCTCCTCTCGCGTTTTTCGTGAAGCAGGTGGAGATCGACGTTATGTTAATGGAGTTTCGAGAGATCTCAGCTAACCATATGTTATCCTGTGCTGCGGCTGCGGAGGTGGGCGGCAAAGCTGGCCCGAGCCAGAAGTACTAATAGAAGCCCTTCTTCGCAGAAGCAACCTTGTGGTAAACGAGACCTCATCCTCTTGGCACACCGGTCATCCCGAACGGCGATCTCCCCACGACCGGTAGGAACGGAAGCTAATTTGTAAATCATCTAAAAAAATCGCGCGTCCTGGCGCCGCCCCGAATTACGCATGATTTCAACGTTAGTTCCTGTCAAGTAGATGATACCCCGGTTTCGATTCCGTTAAGAATTTAATAGGATTACTAGGATTGCGCGAGCACCTGCGCGAATACATGTCAATAACAGAAATTTGAAGGCATCAAGATAGAAGCACGTACTATTACTACGGCATAAAAACACTGACTAACAAAATAACACATCAGACTTGGTATATTATTTGCAATTAACCATGATTAACTTAATTTTGTTTTTTCCATTGCGTAATGCAGCGAGTGGCGCTATTAAACTACTACGAGTGCATAACTCAGCCGAAAATTAATCCCCTTGTTCGGTGGAGAGGTTCGAGATAAAGAGTGTACTGGAGAGGATCAGTGATAGGACGTCGTGGAGCGAGGAAAGCGAAGTCGGCGCTTTTGACCGGGACACCCCATGGTGCGCGACATGCCTGGTCTGACCGCCATTTAGTGTGAACCTGTCTCCGACTGGACCCACTCGAGCTACAGAGAGACTGTTTCTTCATTTTCGATAAATACATACTTCAAGTGTGTGGAACGATCACGACCGCTCATTATGTCTGTCTTATAAAAGCTCGATCGACCTTCGGCTCGAGTTAACACCATCATTTGCATTTAAGGATATCTTTAAAATCAGAGAATGAATCGGAATGTTTAATAATATATATATATATATTACTATATATATATATATATATAAAACTTTTTATGCGTCTGTGCTATCTTTGATACTCCGATTATATCGTAACGTGAATCAATTCTGCCGGTACCGGCAGAATGACCCGTGATATTTGGAAGCAATTACGAAAGATCCATAACGCTCGATAGCGATTGATAACGCAACTGCGAATAAAAAAGTCGGGCGGAAGTTGGAACTTTAACAATCGAAGACCTCCCGTCGTGTCTCAGGCGATTTACGAGGAATACCGAGCACATCGCGTGTTTCCACCGCGCTTAAAATGCTCGCCGAACAGACATCAGAGCTCGTTCCACCTACGCAAACTCGTCTTACGTTAGTGATCAGCCACGAAGAAAGAAGAGGAGAAAAGAAGACAGGAGTTAAAGCGGCTGCCGCGAGAGTGATGCGCGCGAGCAAGTATTAGGATGTGATAGCGGTGGCCGATAGTAGTAGATTCAGTTATGTTACGACCGGCCATAAAAGAAATGAAAAAACTGTCCAGCGCTAAAAAAAATCTCCGCGGAATATAAATGCTTGATTTTTTGACTGATTGACCGCATTTCGTTTGTCGTGCGTCCTAATGCGCCCGCGGTGCTTGCCTCGCGACAAAAATGATACGTCTTGTCACTAGATACTTACAAAAGGGTATTATACAACTCGCTGAGAAACATAGCACTCCTTTATTTTAAAAGTGACACAACTCAAAAAAATTAATAGCTAAAAAATGAATAATAAAAAACTAATAAATTCGATCATTTTGCTAGATCAATTCTGAAAGCTATAAATGAAATTAGCAAAGTTAAATGTAAAAATATTTTAAATGATTAACTATTTATTAATGATATTGTCATGTTTTTTAACAAAATATACATGTATTATTTCATTATCAAAGATAATTATATTGTATTACTGCATTGAGATTATTTAATATAAAGCAGTTTTTAATATGCACTAATCCAGCGTAATGCAAGTGATCGAATTTACAAATTTCTCAAAAAAGAGAAAAAACTATTTTTTAATTTGACAGAAAATTAATAAATAAACAAATAATATCGATAAAAAGAATGTAAAGTACACCGCCTAAAAAACTACATACTTTTATATCATGCTATATAATTTGTACAATAATCCGACTTTGACCAGTAAAATGCTACTTAAGCACCTTATAGTTAGAACTAAAAATTTATCAAGTATCAATTTGATAAATACTCAGGAGGTTAATTTTACTAAGAAGGTAAAAAAAATCCCTAAAGTATTTTTTACATGCAAAGTTTATATAAGTAAATTTTCGATCAACGATTGAACCCAATGCAATCGATATGAATCTAAGAGTCACTAGCTTTGACACTACATTTAATTTTCATCGGATTTAAAATATAAATAACTGTTACAAAATATGTAAACTATGTTATCGTGCCATCTGCAGCATGTTTCATTGTTTTCACAGATTGGATCAAGATTTCAAATACATACTTTTAGGCAGTTATGTTACTTTTTACTTTTAGTATAAAAACCATTATAGATATTAAATAAATATATCATTATTATATTAAATACGAAGCACAGACATATATGTACACAATATAAATGGTATAGATTCACAAAGCAATTTAATATAAAAATCAATCAATTTATTCGTGATAAATAGGTATAATAAAAAAATGGCCAAAATCACAGAATTTAATATCTTTTTATCGCTACAATGATCACAACTATCTTTTATACACAGATTGACTAACTAAAAAGGCACATTCTGTGTGAGTTACAACGGCTGCGATTTAATAGTTGCGCCATAAAGCTCAATACGTATTCTTGAGCGGTGCGTACGATCTTTACGTGCGTTACTCTCTATTTTTATTGTAACATGATTACGAATTCTGTAACTCTTAACAACAATTGATATCATTGTGCAGATATTATATATAGAGTAAAAAACTGTGCAATGATATCAATGACAGTCGTTAAAAGCTAGATTCGGCTCTAAAATGGGCCCCTAAATGTCATTTTTATTATTTTCGTTTTACAAAAAAAAACTATCCTTAGCAATGATGAAACTCTTTTTGAATTATAATTTTGGTGACTTTTTAAAATCACTCTTTTTTAATTGTAATTTTGATTTTTTAAATGAAATTAAGCGAATTTATCTTTAATGATTAATAGAATGTTTATCTAATTCATTTATAGTAATAAATAAAAAAAAATCACGTTTTTTAAGTATTGTATTATTTTTAAAATAAAAAAATGATATACCATTTTGAATGGAGAACAGAGATTGAAATGAGAGCGCGATAAATGAGTTTAAAAAAAAAAGACACAATTTTAGAGATTTTATTATAATAAAATCTCAATATCTTGATGAGAGAAAGTACTTAGCATACTTTAATATCTACTTTTCGAAATAGATCGAATATCGCGATATTTTACTTTAATATAAACCTTGTAATTAATATCACACACTATATTATTTTTTTAATTAATTGTCACACATGATATTATATTTGTTGTTAACGAAAGATCTTAAAACTCTCTTGCATTCTCGAAGTGCATGATGCAATTGAAATAACGTTTATTCAAGATATAAATAAAACGATCAATGATGAATCAGTAATTATCGAAAGTATCAATTTCTTTTGATGATATTTTTAAAGTACGTAACTGCCTGATAATTTATTTTTACTTCATACATCTGGTAGTTACTTGCCATCATATGTAATTTTCATAATTAAACTTTCGATCAATCGATCAACTGATGACCTTATTGCATCCACAATATCAGACGAATTCAATGATTTTTAATTTTATATATTTAAGCGCTGTCTAAATATAAATTAAGTATATCAAGAAGTAAAGCAAAATTGTTTATTCATTAGCCACTTTTTTCATTTCTCAATCAATTTTGCTACATAAAGTTCGTTTTATCTCTCATCGATTGATAATCATCTGCCACTTTTATATTTTTTCCGCTCCACAAAATTTTAGATCACGAAAAAGCGGAGAAAGATTCACGATATCGGCTAATTATATCTATTAAACGATAATATCTGAAGGATTCCAGCGAGATAATCATATTACCGTTACATATAATATTTCGATTAATAAACTCATTGTGTCACGTCGCGGAATATGCTTTCACTCAGGGAATGGAAATACGCATTACTTGTAATGCCGTCGCGCCATTACTTTTTATCGTTACTTTGTTATAATAACAATTTGGTAATGACGTTGCGAATTTTTTTATGATGGTAATGGTAATATCAGAGTTAAAAAAGTCAAATATTACTCATTATAACGAGTTGGAAAAGTTACTCATTACTGAAAAAAGTAACATTTTATTTATAATTAATTACTTTTATTCATTACTTGTAACAGAAAAAATAACTCGTCAATGCGTTATTAATTATTACTTTTCTTTAGTAAATAATAATAACGCATAATAATGAGAATGAGTTACTTTTCAAAGTGACTTTCTTAACCTTAGCGTAATCTCAGTGTTTAGTTATCGTTATACCTACAACACGAAATATTGCAATATTTCTATGTTCGTAAAAATAAAATATTGCTGCAATATTTAGAGAAATATTACATACTTATTGCTATAACATTATGCATTATTTCAATAACTATTCCAGTTTTATTAATTATTAACATATTATTATTTAGTATCATATTCCAAAATAAATACATAAAGTTATCAAAAAATATTCAGAGGCCTAGAAAGCACATCCATAAAAAGTTCTCCAGGAGAATCGTTAATTCGATTTGTTACTTACTCCTTTTTATAGAATTTCTGGATGTTTTCTCCATGTTTTTCTTGTGGCGAGGTCGCTTATTTGAATTGTCATCAATAATATATTGCAATATATTTTTTATAAAATATTAAAATTACAATATTTTGCAATATTTCCAATAAAATATTAATATTTTAATATTAATATTTTAATATTAATATTTTACAGTAATATTGCTGTAATTTTTGTAATATTGCACACTATTGAAATATTGTTGTTTCTCATTACCTGCTTTCAGTTATGCACCGTTATCAAGTATATCAATTCGCAAAGCCGAAACTCAGGGAAATACAAATCTCGAGTGTCGACACGAAAAGAGGCTTTAAAGACCACCACGAAAAGAGGTTCCTCCTCTCTTCCTCATTGCGGTTCGCAGTTAATCTCGATCGTTCCGTACTCTCCCGCATGCGTACCGTATTCTTCCGATTGTTAATCGGGGCCTCGAAAAAGGCCTCTTCCCCTATTCCGTTCGTAAGGTGAATACGATGATATCCGTACTGAGCCCAAAAAAACGAGTCTGAGTAAGGTAATTGTCTCTATTATTATGTTTATCCCTATTAATGTGCTTTTGTATTTCAATAAGTCATAAAGAAAACTAGCACGAATAAAAAAAAATTTTTTTTGTTAAGTTAAATTATGCATACGATATCAAAAATAATATTTTATTTTTTAACTATATTTTTTATTTTAAACATTTTTCGAAAGATATGAAAAATTTATAAATCCAGTAATACGTACCGCAAGATTTTAAGCTTATCCCTATTAGTGTGCTCTGTATTGGAGCTGAGAACATTGTGTTGTGAGAGTACATTGAAATAAGTATAATTGAAATAATGATTTATGTAATATTAACTTAAACAATTGACTTAAATTTATTCACTATTTTAATAACTATTTGTTAAAATGAGTTAAATGCAGATAGACACACAAATTGGGAGCACATTAATATCATCGCCGGTTGGAGGCCTCATTAATAGAAATAAAAACATGTTTCATTTTTATTAAAAATTATAAAGTAACATTAACATTTTTTTGAATACGAAATAGTATAAGAAAAAGAAATAATTAAAAAATCGATATTGATTGCAAGATAAAATTAAAGCTACAATATTTAGTAATTAATTTGATAATAAGCAAATTGGCTAAAAGACACATTAATACGGACAATTACCCTACATGGAAACCTGAACAACTAAACGAACGAACGAACGAACGAACGAACGAACGAGCGAGTAAGCAAATGAACGATTCGGAATCAGATATTATCTTTGACGAGGCCCACGTTGGTGGAAAGGGCTGGTGAAGGAGCCCTTTCTTGGGATCTCGCGCCAGATACGAATCTCTTTGGCGCCACCGTCTCAGGGTCTTTTGAGAGCCGGCCTTTTCGTAAGTCCTCTTCTAAGCGAGGCCGTCGGCTCGAACGAAAAGCCGCGTTTCGAAGCCTTATAAACGCAGTTTGAGCGTAACCGATACCCCAGCGGGGGGCCAACATCGGGCTGCTTTACCCTGTTCGGTATCATCAAAAATTTCCTCTGCAACGATTGACAGCGGAATACCTCGGATTTTCATCTCGAGCGCGTGCTCACGCGAAGGAAATTTTAATTTTTGAAAAATGAAAGAAATTAACGCTTTAATAATCGAATGCTATGGAATATTTTCTCTATATGGATAATAAAAAATACGTCATTAAATGTATATAATGTTGAACAGTAAGAATACAAAAGTTGTTAGTCAGGTTTTAATACGATCTATCTATATGTGCTCTATTATATTGTTGGTGTGTATATTTCTTTGAATAGATCTTATTTTTCTATTTTACTATTTTATTAGTAGAAACTGCACGAGATTAAATCAAGCGTGCAGAATTTAAGGAGAAAAATAATTAATATTATTATTCGCATTATGTTGAGTTATGTAATTTGAGAGATATTATTAAAAGCGTGGTTACATTTTGTTTATCGATATGTACGACTAAACGCCCGAAAACAGAATACGGTTCGATTGGTTCAATGTATTGCATATTTAATCGCGTAACTATTAACTTGTTGATTGTAAATTAATATGTTAACAGAGAGCAGCCCGCAATTCATTAATTATTATATAAATTTCGTGGTAACAAGAGTATCGAAATATAGAATACATGGCGACCCATAATCAATCTCGAATATATTTTTAAAGAACAAATTGATATATTGTAAATTTCTATAATTATATAAAATCAGATTCTGATATTATTTGCAATTCTTCTGCTGGAATGTAAAATCTTCGAGCATATATAATAACAATTTCCATATATATGTGAATTATATAAAAAAAAATTATATACAAATTATATAAATTAATGAAAATTAATGAAAAATAGTACTTGGACGTGCTTTTTGCTGGAAATACGACGCAAATAGTCTCGAGGCGTCCGTACGTAATTGTTCTTGAGTTAACCGAATTATTAATATCGAGGGAGAAAAGGACAGCGTCATTCGAAAGAAGAAACCTCTGGCGCCGATAAAACGGCCGAATACGCTGCACGGGAAGAATGCCCAGTCTAGGTAGCATGACGTTGTAAATATTTGCTGTCATCGGTGGGGCACTGTCGAGGGGCCCATCTTGTCCCCACCTTAATAAGGGTACGTGGATACCTTTTCGGAAAGCGTGTCACCTGAGCTTAGTATCGGACACTGATGGTGCGGATAGCGGCGCTTTGTGTCTTTCCTCTGTGT
>NW_012130069.1:4236281-4252082 GCF_000143395.1 Atta cephalotes | reverse complement strand
TTCTTCGTTGTGTGTGTGTGTGTGTGTGTGTGTGTGTGTGTGTGTTGTGTGTGTGTGTGTGTGTGTGTGTGTGTGTGTGTGTGTGTGTGTGTGTGTGTGTGTGTGTACCTCTTTCCCGGTCTTGAAAATCAGCCGCTTAAAAGACCTGCCTCGGCTATTCGTCACTTCCTCTCCTCCTCGATTCGTTTTTGATTTGAGCAAGCGACCAAATCGATTCACAAAATTTGCATTGTACATCGATCGCGAGTCTCAGTTAAAACTGTTAAAAGAAGTGGCGCCGCGCCGGAGAGATAATAAAGTAATAATTACGCTTTTCCTTTTCGAAATCCTCGTAAACTCGATTTATTGCATCTTTGCTTAATGGAACTTATCTCTGTATCTCTCTAAAAGCACCTTTACGGAATTCATTTAGCAAAAATTTGTGCACTAAACAGAAAGCGCAAAAGGGCATTATCTTATTTACAATATCAATTATGGCTTTCTGTAACTGCTGGAGATAACTTCTTCCGGAAATTCCGAGATTGTTAAATACTATCGCATTCGAAACTCAAAATATAATATCCGGCGAGAAACCGACGAAAAAATTTTCAACGAATCCTGTCAAGGTGGGGCGGACAGAGAAGTCGTGGTCGAAAACGATACATCATCGAGCAGAAATCATCTTTCTAAAATCTCGTCATAAGAGACGCGTCAAAACGTCACCCCGTCACGTCTCCTTCCGAAGAAACAGGGCAGGCGGCAGCGCTTCTTCTTTTACCTGGCTCGCGCTTGTCATGATGTGCACCTTTGTTTCTGTGTGCGAAGGGTAAACTCAAGGAGATAATTAAAAACCGGGTAAAAACGACAGAGATCTAGCCGGCCGGAGGTATGTAGGAGTCAGTAGAGTCTATAGTCGACGGAGAACAGTCGGAGATGCTATCTCAAGTTTACACCCATCAACCGCCACCTTCTCTCTTTCTCTTAGCGGCCACCTTCATCCATCTACTTGCGTGTAAGCGAGCAGTCGCTCCTGGGCTCGATGATACGCGCACGTTCCTGCTCTTATATATATGCTGTCCCCGCGCTGTAGAACCCGCTGTTCAACAGCCATCCGACCGTACTATGGACACACGTAAATATCATCGAAAACGTGGATACGACATGCTCCTTTTCTCTCCTCCTTTTCTCTTCCCCTTTCCTTCCCTTCTTTCGAAACGATCAGAACGTGTATCATCCTTCCTGTCCGAGTATCCTTTCTTTTAAATTCTCGTTGGAATTTGATGTGGCATCGAAGATACCTTCGAGATCTTTCGTATCGATTACGGCTTCATGGTAATGGTGACGGCGGTTTTATATCGATACTTTATTGAGAATTCAAATTTGAAAAGCATCGAGAAACCAGGCGTTTACTTCGAACGCGTGACGAGTTAATTAAAAATGAAAACTAAACCGAACGGATCGCATCGCGCTTATTTGTCTCCTCGATCGGCAATTTGTAGATTAAGGAAATATATTAAGATAGAGATCCATAAGTCGGAATAATTATCGTTTGAACGATAACGACGTTCGTTCCGTACTTGAACAAGAAAATCATTAATGTGTCGCACTGTACATATATAACATACATCGCGTTTCCTTTAAATTAAAGTGACACAACTTGTGAAACGTGATTTTTGAGTTATTATCATGAGTTATTATCATGAATAAGTTAAGTAAACATTACCTTCAATCGTAAACGAATTAATTTAACTTTATAAAAATTTTTCAAAATCATCATAATTCAAAAAGAGCGAGAGAAAATAGCATTTATTAAATGCTCTGGAACAAGTCCCCTCAAGACAATGTATAAAAGTAAACATTCGAAAAATTATATAAATGCATAGAATTTAAGTAGCAAGTATATAACAAAATAGTTAATAATATACAAGTATAATAAAGTAATTCATATATGTAAAGAGAATATTTTTTAAGGATTGTAAAATAATAGTGGCAAAAACGCGACACGTTAAAAATATATTCTTTTTGCCGATAATTATTTGATTATAATAATAATTAATATTAATTAATATTAATAACAATTAAGTATTTGATTATAATTTTCAATAATTTTCTGTCAAATTGAAAAATAGTTTCTTTTTTCACTTCAATTTAATGTAAAAAAATGAATATATACTGTATATATTATATACATATATATTATATTATATGTATATAACGCAATATGTTAATGACTTTATTTCCTGAGGAACGGCGATTCATTCAAGCGATTACAATTAAGAAAATTTAATTTTTGTAATTATGTTACTTCTAAAATAAGGGAACTATATATATATATGAAGATCGTTGAACGATATGTGAATAGATAATACATACATTTATCCATATATCCAGGATGTAGAAATCCACAGATGTAACATTCCCGTAAATGTGTAGTTGTTCAAAATAACGATGATATTTGTGATCAGAAATTAGCCTCAAATTGTATAGACCAATATAAAGTCGCTATTAGAAATTTGTCACAAATTGTATTTAATTATCATTATGTGCAACATTATATACACCTGCACTGAAAGAAAAAACTGCAACAAATTAGATAGTAAAATATGGCACAAGCATTTTTAATTGCCTGCAGCAGCCAATTTTTGATTGTGTTAGCCTATCCACAATATAGTAGTATAGAATTTCGATAGGCTAATGCAATCAAAAATTGGCTGCTGCAATCAATTAAAAATGCTATGCCATATTTAGCTAATCTTTTCTTTCAGAGCGATGTGTATTCTTACATTATGCCAATATATTAAAAACGCAACTCTAAATAAAAACAAGTCTGTTTTTATTTATTGCAATTATATCGATGTGTGTGCGTGCGTGCGTGCGTGTGTGCGTGCGTATAATCGATTGCCCGTAACTTTGAGAATTTACTTAAGCAAGAAACTCCTTTACCTTCAATAATAAATTAGAGAATGTCGATCGCGAGTTTACGTCGGAGCTTTTTTACTTTTACTTTTAATAGAGGCGTGCACAGTAGCGCGACAGGACGTGAAATCAGCGTTGATTTCGCTGTACGTAAGTGTTTATATATGCCGGTATTGCACTGACGCTATGCGGTGCAGTGCGGCCTGAATATTTGTCATTAGACGAGTGCAGGTGCGCGTGGACCTCATTATCCGAATAATTAAACCTATTATATGATGTAGTGAATGCGGGCGCGCAAACGACTCGTTATCTAACCGGTTTTGTCGATACGCGTCGAAGATAAACTTATCCGGCGTGTAGGAGCGCTTGTAACGTATCAATTATAATATGTAAGACCGTCCATTTCGCGCGCGCACTCCCGAGCCTCATTTTATCGTGCTGTAAAACGCGCTATAGAAACACATTTCGCCCGAGCGCTGATAAGCCAGTCAAGATATTGAAAAAGGAGAAAGAGACATGTAAACGAATTGTGATTTCGCTTTTTTTTCCCGAATCGTAAGTATAACGGTAATAATCAATAATAAATGATTATCTAAGTTTAAAAGAATGTGCAACACCACAACATACGAATCAATAAATCAATCTGAAATTCTGCGCTGATTTTAATTAACTTTTCAAGTTCAGCTAAAATTCATTTGCTCAAAAATGGAAAATATAATTTCTGATATACTTATTGATTAATCTCTATTGATGATATGTATAATACAAATGATGCAATTGATTGCATCTTACATATATGTAACGTTAACTGCGCATTACCACGTTGAACATATTAACGTGAAACAAAGATGACTTCGTTTCGTATCGCGGATCGCGTGAATCCTTCGCGCTATGAGAGATCGGAGATTTTCATTCTCTCGAGCGCTGAACGAACGAGAGACCAGCGAGACACATCGTTTGAAGTCGTGAAAGAGCCGTGAGGTGAATTCAGTCTCACCGTCGCTGTCGTCGCCGCCGTCGTTGCTGCGCCGTTGTCGTCGTCGTCGTCGTCGCCGGCATCCCACCGCGATAACGCCATTATGCGAATTCGCGCGATTTGCATATTTCAGAAAGCGCTGCACAGGAAAGCATAAACAACTCCGTTTGCAACGAGAGCGCTGCACTGCTTCCTCGTAGATGAGTTACACGCATGAAAGATTTACGGGAGGGGAAGGGAGGGGAGAGAGAGAGAGAGAGAGAGAGAGAGAATGATATATACATTTCCTTTTTCTTCCTTCTATTTCCCTTTTTCGTGCTCTTTCCCGTTTGAATCGGAGAAAAATATGTGGTTGAATTAACTGGAATTCTAGTGGAAAATGAACGATTCAGAATTCCTGTTAAGTCTATTAAATTTCTGGTTAAATCTACTAGAATTCTAATAATTCTACATTTAACCAAGGAAATTCCGAATGTTAATTATATCCATTAGAATTCTAACAGATTTAACCAAAAATCTAATAAACTTAACCAGAATTCTGGATTGTTCATTTTCCACTAGATTTCCAGTTAATTCAATTAAACATTTTCCTCCGCGTACGTTTTGCATTTAAACGCAATTATTTTAATGAATCGTAAAATGTCTGATGACAAAATCTAAGTTTTAATTTTCCTCTTCCTCACATAAGAAAGAAAAATTGTTTATCAGACATTTCAAAATAATATCTGATGGACAATAAGAAATTATATTCATGACTTAGAAAAAAGAGTAGGGGAGAGAGGAATTGGGAACACTTAACTCGGAGAACACAAAGTCATCTAAAAAATTATTAAAAGATGATTAAATTGTTATAAAGATATCTTTTAGTAAAAGTATACAGTTGACGAAAAAATGAGACTAAAAGACAGATGTCTATCTGATGATTGCTAGTTATCTTACATAAGAAGAGAGAGTTATCCATATGAAAAATAAATTTAAAGCCATCTAGCTATATTATCGACTAAATCATATAATTTTTGTATAACAAATACTTTTTTCTCTTTTACAGATTTGAAAATCCTTTTCCAAGAAGAAAATTACGCATTAATATATTTGTGAGGTGGAATTTATACCGAGAACAACCAAAAATTTCGAAATTGATATATTTTTTACCATTTCTTAGTGTAACGTGATATCTCAAGCTGTCAAGTCGTGACAACATTTGCTTAATACGAAAGTTTTACAATCTGTACTTATAAAATAGTAACCCACAAACACGTTTGCACAAACAAATAACATCGCATTTTAGAATTTAGATTTAGACGCTTTATCGCGAAGTTATTATACGAAAATTAATTAAGACACAAACGTGTGACTGCGTGTATCATAAGTGATATTGATGTTTATATAAAAATATGTCGCGATGCGCTGAAAAAACAGCGACTAATGACTTCGTCGGAATTCGGACTTCATTTTAGGATGGATATATAGAGAGAAATCTGAGAGGACATGACAGTCCAAAACCTATAACCGCAAAATGTTGCTGCGTACTGTCGCCCTCTGAAGAAATGGATGTTAAAGAGAAACATTGACGGGTTTAAAAAATCGATTCTTTCTTTTTGCATTTTTGTAATGCTTTAAAATATGTTCCTAAAATATTATGTTAAAATTCGTAACGGAAAAAATTTTTTTTATTTGAAAGCTCCCGAAAGACGCAGCACGAGTGCTCGTGCATTCATGTTTTTTTCAGACGAGATGTATATCAATGAGCACTGAGACTAGAAATATTAATATTATTTAATGAATTTTTTGTAATAACGTCGTATGTACTTTGAATATATATAAAAATAATAATTTATACATGCTATTAGAATTTTCATAAAAAAAATTCACAAAAAGTTTTTTTTGTCCGTCACAGTGGTGTTCCTCCTTAACTACACATCTTCACCTTTTTGCAATGCTCCTGATGGAAATAAATGGATTAAAATACTTGAAATCCTTATTAATTTAATAGATTTTAATTATTTTAACGATTTCAATTGTCTATTTTCATCAGAAGCACCGCAAAAAGGTTGATATTATTGTGTAGTTAATCCACTTTTTCAGAAACGATGCGCGGCATTTTGCGGTTACAAGTTTTGGATCGTCATGTCCTCTCTCAGGTTTCTCTAATGGACATAATTTGTAATAGTGCGTCTGCGCACGCTTCGACAATAATGTTCAAAGTACCGCCAAAAATCAAAATGGTTGTCTGGCGCTTCCGCCTCGCGCCATTCCGTGATCCTAGTCTTCTCGCTGCCTGGCCCGCGCTATCTTATTAAAGCTTAAAGGTTCTAAAGCTTAAAGATTTAAAGCTTGGAATATATATACTGGAAGGACCATACCATATGTAATAAAAATGTCTCCAACATTTATCCATCCTTGTTTGATTGCTTGTTTGCTATGCGCTTGTTTGCTTGCACATAATAATACCGCGTAATTCGAACTTAAAAAAAATGTAGAATAATTATCAAAATGTTATTTAAAATTTGAAAACGATGGAAAAGATTCTCAATTATCAAATTGTCGTTGTTGATTATAACTACACACTTAAAATACACACATTTTATATATTTATATAATTTAAATATTTATATAATTTAATTCAATACGTAACCTTAAAGTTTGGCTTAAAATTATCTATGAAGTAAGGTTATACTTATGCATGAAAAGATTTTATTTTCCTTCGTTGATATTTTAATATAACATATAACGCAATAACGTCCCATTTTTTAAATAATTTTATATGTTTTTCGTTTCGCGAGTTTTGAAATTTAAACATATGTACATATGGATATTCATAATCGATGCATGCGCATTACGGTAAAGCTCAGACAAGGACAGATAGATGTTAATGTCATCGACAGTCACTTATGATCAATGTGTATGTAAGGTTTAAAGCTTTCGCGGTTCTATTAGGGTAGGTTAAAACTGGTATAAGAATATAAAGTATTTTTTATTGCGCGTAATGTACTAGAGGTGGCGGAAAAGTACTAGAACCAATCAGAAATTTGTTCAAAAATTAGCGCTAAATTCAAATGCAGTGTTGATAAAAATACATATATAACAATTGTAAAAACAAAATTAAAATTTTAAGAAAAGACAAAAAGCTCGTAAATGAATAAAATAATGTTAATAAAATTAATGATAATGTTAATAAATGTAATATAATGTTAATAAATGTAATTTAATACTTCGGTTAAATGTACGAGTTTTACTCTTACAGTTTTCAACACAACACGTGAGCATTTCTACAAACCAAATAGAATATGCTAATTAATTATTTAGAAAAAAGATTGATAAATTACAATAAAGGAAATAGTTTGAATGAATGAATAAGAAGCACGATTTTTTATAGATATTGTTATACTCTAACTAAACTGTTGTTGCACATAAAACTTAAAGAACTTCGCTCTTAATCCTTCATCGGACATTTCAAACTGAACAAACTTCTCGAAAGAATAATGCAATAAAGGAGGATGCGAGATCTGGTTCACGCACGACATGAAACTCCGCTTTTTGATCACTTCTAATCTAATGTACATACATAGCAACTATGATAGCAGCCATGTTGCCTTTTACAATTTTGGATAAAATTGTAATTGATTTAGGAGCAGCTACCATTTTGGATTATTGCGCATCCTCGGGAACAAAACCTTATATTCTTATGAGCTAGAGATGACTCTTAAATAGTTCCTGCACACAGAACGCAGCAACATTTGCCGCCCGACAGAAGTTGTTGGATTAGCCTATAATTCTTAAGTCGGCTCCACTTTGCAAAACTTCTAGAAATGATGTCTAATACTACTTCCGCCGCGCGGCAAAAGTTAAGTTGAGTTGAACTTTTGTCGCGGTGGAAATTATGTACCTATTATTTCTGAGTAAGCAAGATGTTAATTGGCTGTCGCGCCAATTTTCCTCATTGAGGTGTCAAATTTAAAAATTTTTAAAAATTGTTGAAGAAGGTGAATAATATAGAGAACAACCATATACGTAATACTCCTATATTGCTAATGCAGCTTCTTTTTGGGAATGGGGGTGTGCAAAAACAGCGAGATAGAAAATATCAGATCTCTCACTTTCACAGTGTACTTCGAGTGTGCAAGCGTTGGCATAAGTAACAAAGTTGCACTTTTGTTTTTTTTTTTATATAAACAATAATGTTGGACACGTGTATAATCATATACGTAATATGCAATAAATACATGCGGACGCGATACATGATAAAAGATAAAATTGGTTAGAAACACGCGCATGCGTACTGCAGTATCTAAATGAAAGATAGATATCGTCTGCACTGTGATGTTTTCACCAGCTCTTAATTGGCGTTAGCAATGTAGTATATGAGAACAACAAAAATTGTGCTCACCTCGGAATCAACAACAAAGTCACAAACAAAGTAATAATACATCGTAAATCACACGAGAATTGCAGAATATCACAAATTAAAATTAAAGACATTTATTATTGTATTAATTGATGTAATATTAACGTTGTAACGCTGAAAATGACTCAAAGGGGTCGAAACGTACAAAATTATATAATATTATTAATTAAATGTATATCTCAAAATTTTTAACAATCGGAGGTTATTCTATAATCTATCTTTTATATGAATTTTTTTATTGTTTATAACTATAAATAGTCTTAAAAGTAAAAAAAATTATGAAATTTTTTAGATGAACTTTCTCTTAAATTTATTTATTTTATCAAGATTAATTTAAATGAAATCATCTTTATCTTATCTAAGATAAATTTCCGAATTTTCATCTTATCTTTATCTAGCTAATTTTAAAATCATCCATGTACAACACTGAATAGAATTCTAATAAAAATCAAAAAATTTTGAAATTCGTCCATTTTCAATATTCAATCAAACATTTTTTTTCAGTGTACCGCCGTATTTACTCCGCGTCTGCAATTATCCCACTCTCTCTTAGAATTAAATGAATAGTTTCTCGTTTTTAGAAAGACTGAATAAAACTGATACGCAAAAAGTCAAAAGGAATTGCAAAAAAATTTCTGATTGAAAATAGACGAATCAGAATTTCCTTAAATTTATTAGAATTCTAGTCAAGATAATCGAAATTCTGATTGATAATATTTCTGATAAAACCTACTAAAATCCTTATTTTTATAAGAATAATTATTATATCAATCAGAATTTTAATTATCTCAACTAGAATTGTAGTAGATTTAACCAGAAAATTCCGATTCGTCTATTTCTCATCAAAATTTAATCCAAGATTATTTTTCTCATATATTTAGCTACATTCTCATTCTTGTCCTTGGATTTTTAGAATTTCTTATTTCTTAAAATGCATTTTGTGGACTATGATCTCCAATCTTTTATAACCATTTTACTGCATTACGAGGCGAGCTGGATCCGGCGGCGAAATTACTTAAACTTTATTACGCCATAACGCACCGCCACAAAAGTTTTAGATAAGCATCGGCTATGCGACCAACCGTCTCAGAATATTTCCTCAACGATCAATCCCAAGGAAATCTCGGCATACCCGGTGTCTTTCTCGCGCAAACATGTTTTCTTCCACCAATGTAGATTAACTTTAAAAAAAACTCTCAGTTCAACTAGTTTTTCATCCTTTTTCTGATTCTAAGAAAAATTTTAAGAAAAATTAATTAAATTGAAATGGCTTGTATTGTACTTATATAAATTTTTTTTAAATTTTTTATTATTAATTCAAGGATCATTCGCAGAGTTTAGAATCGATTTAAAGATGTAGATATAAAGATGACGTGAGATATAAAGATCTTGGACCTTATTCTTATATAATCCTTACTTATTAAACAAACTGACATTATTTGAAGTCAAAGTGTCGACAAATAACGTTGACTTGTTTGCTGGATAACGATATTATTATCGAATGATTGTTAATAGCAAACAATCTTTTTTTATAAATGATAATGTTATTCATTATAATAACAAAATTAAATAACATTTCTAAGCTGTTGTTGAGTTTAGGACAATTTTTTTTATAGAGTGAGAAAATTTTTTATTAACAACATTCAATCATAATACCATTAAAAAATTACAACATAGAACCCATAGTTTTATAAAAATCTCCACGATTGTTACCTAGACAGCACCCAATATTTACAAAATATTTATAAATATTTATAAAATTTATTTTAAATATTTTGTAAATATTTTTGTGGTTTTAGATTGCACAGACTATAAAATTTATTATAAATATTTATTATAAATTATTATTTCCAAGTAAAACATTATAATCCAAAAATACTTATTAGAAATATTTATTTATTGTATTATATTATATTATATAAAATATTTAGTCTATATTTTAATAATATTTCGAATAAAATTTTATATAAAATATATATATGAAATATATCTATATAATATTTCAAAAAAAGAATATTAATAAATATTTATCTTTCTAAATATTCTATGCTGTCTGGATAATGGCAATCCTATGTTGTCGTCGACCATTATCGTCGACGTTTTGGCGTCATTATGTGGCAATGGCGATTCGGAACGTTGCCGTAAAGCGTGTCGCGATAGAGTGGATATAAAAAGAATAACGCCAATGCATATGCCTAATGCTGATTGGATCCGCATTAGAGGCTTTGACACACAAAAAAACTTAAGCAATAAAACATAAGCAGTAAGCGAATTGACCAATCATAGTAGAATCCGTAAGATCATAACGTAAGCAGTAACCAATCCAACATGTTGATTTCCTTACTGCATACGTCTTGTTGCCTTAAATTTTTTTGTATGTATGGCCTTTAAGTGTCCTTACTGTTATTAATTAGAAAGAAGATAAGGAAAGAAAAGATTAAGACAAGAAATTGCGTCATAGATACCCCAAAAGTAGGACATCAAATGACGACTTCCAGTTAATTGGCATCACTCTCTTTATACCCACTCTATCGCGAAAGTTAGAAGCAACGAAATGTTTCGTGTTGGTGGGACGCGCACGACGCACAGTTTATTATGATTTTATTCGTGGATGTCCCCGCGCACGAAATGCGTCGTTCTATCTACCTTTTTTATTTTTCCCTCCCTTCCGCGCTATCCATCGCCATTCTCGCGGCGCGCCCTAAGTCGTAATTCCCCTTTTCTAAGTCCTTAAACCGGGTTGGCACAGAGGGCCGAGACCTCGATTGTGGGTCGCTCGTGCGATACGGGGAATGTTAAAATTTAAGGTTTCCGTCGACACGTCGCGACTCATAAATTTTCGCGCTCGAATCCGACGTGGGTTTTTTCCCTACCTTCTTATCGTCGTCCTCGTCGCTGCGCCGCCATGTCCCCCGTCGCGATCTTTCGTCTCATCCTACTGTTTTCGCTGTCCCGCCGCCAACGACAAATTATTCGCGCGTCATGTTCCGGCGAAGAAGCGCGGATTGGTGTTTTCGTGAAAAATATACTCTCGAAATCAATATTCAATTTACGTCGGAATCTTCACGCATTTTCCCGACATGATGAATACGTTTGATGAACTGCTTCTCGTAATGAGTACTCCCTAGGAGAGATAATGAGATGAAGAAAGTGATTAGAAATCATCGATGGACAGTATTCATAATCTGTTTTTATGTCAAGACCGTCTTAGCATCTTGTGTAAGTCGTCATAAGTCGAAGTAGTACCTTAAGATGCTAAGACTCTGTGATTAGCCTATGATTAGAGTGGCTACAAAGAGAGTGACATTAATTAGTCGGAAATTTTGTTTCCTATGTCTTGTTCCCTATATCTAGGATATCTATATGATAATTCCTCATCTTAATTTCTTCTTTCTTTAACGTCTTCTTTCTAGCTAACAGCAAGGACACTTAATGGCCAATCAGCATTAGGCACATGAATTGGTGTCACTCTCTTTATATCCACTCTACTTATGACATCTCTTAAGACAGTCTCAAATATAAAAAAATTATTTATGAATACCGGCCGATTAGAATAATTGTATGTACACACTTTGTATATATAGATATATATATATACTCACCTGTATCTATCATTCAGTAGAGGCACTCACACTGCGAGTCACATGTCCGTGATATCAGTTTTCGAAAGAAAACTGCATGTAAAGTTTTTGTTAAGCTCAGCTTTTGTGGTTTAAACAATTCTCTTGCTTGTCGAAGAAAGCCTGTACAAAGAAATTCTTTCGGACAAAGAACTTGCTTTTAGCGAGAACATTTTCTTATAAGCAAACTGACTTTTGCAGGAGAGGATTTTTTTTCATTGTTTCACTCTGCTTTCACTTCAAGTCGATATCACATATTCAGGAAATTTTTATTCTTAATACAAGAAATAAGTACTTGCAAAATTTCCAAAGACTCTATCGCAAGTTGTGTCGAGGTACTGTTCGGATAGTAGTAGGAGTAGCAGCAACATAATTTGTTTGTTATCCAATTAAAAAGATCACCATTTTGTAAAACTTCTCTCTGTTATATAATAATATAGACAAATATATTATTATCATTCTTATACAAAGTACAAACGTTATATACATATATTAATACTTATACACGGAAAAAAAATATACGGAAAAAAAATTTTGGCTGTAGATATATTCAAGGTAGATATATTCAATTAGTTTGAGTTTCAGTTAAGAGCAATATGTAGTCTATTCTCACTAATGTCCGTTTTCCACTAATATAGATTAACTTTCATCTCGTTTCAACTTACTCTTCGTCTTTTTCTAATTCTAAAGATTAGAAAAAGATGAAGAGTAAGTTGAACTGACACATATCTTTATACAGATCATTCTGTATAAAGATATGTTGCGCTGGAAAAAGAAACAACTTCTGTCTTTGTCAATGTTCGTCGGAGTTCGGGCTTTACTTTAGGATTCCCTTAACAAACTATAATAATTTTCAACATATCCAATCTCATTTTTAAGGGGATTCTAAAGACGATTAGTCATATTGGAAATAGCACTTACACATCACTACATCAATATCTCACGCATGCCATACATACAGATAAATTTTTGTATATAATAAAAACATTCTAACGTCTAAATCCACTTTTAAGAATTTCATATATTCATATCGTTTTTTCATGCAAATTACTAATTTGTACGAATCTGTGGATTATTATGGATTTCATACAGATTTGCACAGCTTTTATATGAAACAAATGTCACAACTTGACAGTTTTGGAGCGTCATATTAGAACCATTACCACTAAGAAATGGTAAAGATCTCAATTTCGAAATTTTCATATATTTTCAACATAGACTCACAGATACATATTAATGTGTATACTTTAATTCTGGAAAAAGATTTTCGAATTTAAAAAGAGAAAAAAAATAATTATACAAAAATTACGATTTAATCAATAATACAGACGGTTTTAGAATCCCCTAATTCTTTGATATCAATTCAATTCTATTATTAAATTCAGTTTAGTCAGTTTTTTCATTTTATTAAATTCAGTTTTAATTTTATTAAACTGTTCTATCATATGTCAGAATCTGTCATAATCTTGCGTTCTCCTCTACGTATCTATACAATACTAAAAGACGTGAGTCTCATTTTCTGGGCCCTGTTCGCAAGAACAGAAATCGCTATCCACATAATATTAAATTTAAAAGATTAGATTTCAAGTGAATGACTTTTCAGTCATATGAGTGTGATACGTGTTACCATCTAGCGGCAGCAAATTACATTGTACAATGGAACGAATTTATCGAATATCTAATAATTAACATTGATGTTGTCACGTTAATTACTAGTCAATAAATTGCACCGAAAACATATAAATAAAAAATATTTAATATTTAATTAAAACAATATATGTCTATTGCCTCGTGAATTTTTTATAAATTTTAAATATGAGGAAGACTCATTTGAAAACAAATAACTAATCCTTTAAAGCATGAACTGCATCTTTCGTATCTAAATAGTATCAAATGTAGTTAACAAGAAAAGAAAAAGGCAGCCAATCTAATTCTCTTTCTAATATTGTAATTGGTTGAATAGAAAGAGATAGAGCTGGTCGTCTTATTTCTCTCATTTCTATCATTTCGATCAATTTTACAATACACACGGATAGTTCATGCTCTACGTTTCTGTCTTTGGTTGACATAAACTTAAAAGTAACATAAAAGTAACATTAATGTTATAATTTTACATTCAACAATATAAATGTAATATGTATATAATACATGTACGTAATTGTCATATTGTCGAATATGAAATTATAACATTGTTATTATATATTAGATACTTTTTTAGTTGGTGTAGAGCATATAAATACATAGGAAAGGCGATCCTATTATAAGATACTGAGTTCATTTTGAGTAAATGCTAGAAGTCTATATGGGCAGAATTAAAAAAAATAATGGGTCAATTTGAAGGAAATTTAATAAGCTTTAAGATAATGTTATGTAAAATTTAATTCAAATTATATTTTTTTGAAAGTTAAAAAATATAAAAAGTGAGCAAATCACAAAGTCAAAAAATTGTGAAATGCCTAATATGAAATGCCCTGAAAAATTGATAATAAAACGCAAAATATATCAGTATTGCAATTAAAAAACTTTATATAATGTTTCTAAAATACAGATACAGCCAGTGTGTCCGCAAAAATGAGAATGTGATATATATTGTACTTAAAATTCGTTTTCAAATAGTTGAAATCAAGTATCACAGAAACAGGAGCTTGATGTTTATTCCGGTTGTCCTTTTTATTATTGTACAATAACATTTATACTTTTATTTTAAATAATATTTACTTTAACAAAGATTTTCACTATGACACAGGAGTATAGGTTATAGTAATACTTCAGATTAGAGGATCTCCCTTCAATGACCTTGATCTTGACATATAGACATGATCTTGACATATCTTGCCAAGGACGTAACCCTGACCTCCAACAAATTTTAGCCGTTGCTCGTTATTAATTAATTTTATTAATTAAAAAGTTATTAATAAAAAAGTTATTAATAAAAAAAATTTGAAAAATAACGTACGTTTTATTTCTGCTATATGAAAGTGTCTCACCTAAGACTGGTCACCCGAATAACATTTACAGTTTTGGAGATAGGAAAAATGTTTGAAATAAAGTTGTTCAATATTGAGAGGGTCATCATGTAATGATGAACATTATTTGTTCCCAAATGGCGCTTAAGAGATTTGAAGGTCACCTTCGTTTTTTTAAAATGGAATTATGTGAATTTTTTTACATAATATGATTCTACTAATTATTCTGCATATAAAAATATTATGGTACCAAAAAATTAATAATTTACGAGATATTTTATATTTTATTCTGGCACACGTTCACATAAAACGATGAAGCTAAACTGAAAATTCATTTTTATGTAAAAATGAAAATAAGAGAAATCTCCAGTGAACTTGATCGAATGTTATTCAGGACATGATCCTGAACAACATTCAAGAGATTTTAATCGTCGGTCGGACAAAAATCGATGTATCAAAAGTCTGGAAACGGTCGAATATCTCGAAAGCAAAGCGTTTTTGAAAAAAAATGCAGACAAAAGTTGTAGGACTTAAAAAGATCTATGCACTGATTACATTCGCTTGGATGATATCGCCAACGTTAAAGTCAAATTGATTTTTTTAAATAAAATATACTATTTTTGATGCCAGAATCTAATAGCTAATGTCAAGAGCTTTCTAAAACTATAATAAAATTATTTTTCGTTAAGTACTTTTCAAATTATAAGTTATAAGGCTTGAAAATTATAGAACTGCCAGCATTACGCAAGATATCGACGACTAAAATCTCTAATATACACACACACACACACACACACACACACACACACACACACACACACACACACACACACACACACACACACACACACACACACACTATATATCTCTACTATATAGTTATTACTTATTATTACTTATATATTAGTTACTTAGTACGTAATAATAACTACACTTACG
>NW_012130069.1:4227316-4236261 GCF_000143395.1 Atta cephalotes | reverse complement strand
ATACGACGAATAACTCTACTATACTACACACACACACACACACACACACACACACACACACACACACACAAATTTGATCTTCCTGATAGTGTATTCTTATAGTATTTCATGATTTAACTTGCGTTAAATGTAAACACACTATTAATTTCGAAATCTATCATTGTTCATTAGGCACAAAATAAATTTTTTTGTAGAGTGTTTAAATGATCTATTTTATTATTTTTGGAAGATTTCCCAAGTTTTCCTGGATAAATAAGCATTTTTCATGAAAACGGACTTCTAAAATGACAACTGCACAAATTTGTCCATTTAGAACCAATTTGGCTATTTTTGCACATCTTCCTTTATTGCAAAAATATTACATAAAATATTTAGTCTATATTTTAATATTTCAAATAAAGTTTTACATAAAATAAGTAAGATATTTATGTAACATTTCGAAAAATGAATAGTAATAAATATTTTAAAATGAATAGTAATATATATATTATCGTAAATATTCTATGCTATCTGGGAAGGACGACAAAAAAAACATATTATGTACTGTCAACGATTTATTTTGTATTTTTTTGTTTTGCTAAGTTATCGGAATGTTAAATCAAACACTTGTCTCACAATATAGAATTCTGCGCAAAAACTTATTCATAGACTTTTACAGATAACGGATACGCACTTAAAAGTGGTATAAAACTTGCCGTTCGTTCTTTACTCATTGATGTAGAAACAATCGTTATCGAGATATAATCAATGATGTTCATCGCGACAGCGGACAAATATCTTGAAATCGCATTTACGATCTCGCTCGCCAACTTACATAAAACAACAGTCTCATATATAATCGATAACATAATCACTACTCCCGTTTAGGAATTGGATGCTTCCAGCCTCTGTATTCTGTTATCTATATTCTGTAACTCGTTATGAAATCTTATGTGCTCATAATGATAGTTGCACAGATATTTTACTTAGTAAAAAAACTGCACAACTGTCATTATAAACACATAATGACTGCACAAATAACGAGTTACAGAATATAGATCGATTTCGAGCTCGAATATGCATCAATGCGGATGCGAAAATTTCCCCCTCGAAATCATTTTTCTTTTTTCTTTTTATCATCAATCATGAATCTGAATCAATCTTTTCATATAGCATTTTCCGATATTTCCCTGCTTACGGCAATAGCATTTTAATAAGGGTTGTGTGTTAAACAGACTCAAAATATCACACGCGTTAGGCCGGAATCAGACTACACATTGAAGATTGAGATTGAAGTTTGACTAATCAAAACAATATGATCTAAAATTCCTTTGTTCTCATTGATCAAATACTTGATAATTTTCAATTTCAATTTTCAATGCGTAGATTCTAGCCTTGCGGCATAACTAACGTTTAAACTGGATCCATATGTAAAAAACAACTTGTAATTTGGTTACAAAGTCGGAAGATATATGTGAAAAATTATTGTGAGATTCTATATAAAATTAGGCCGATAATAATTACAAGATTATCTTTCCCATTACAAAATTATATCGTCAATTAGATATTAGAATTCCTCTATAATATCTATAAAAAATATCTGTTCGAAACTACGTATTGGATTAATAAACAAATCGATTTACAGAAGAGAGAATAAAAATATTTAAGGAATCAAGGGATTATATAGAGTGCCTCGCCATTAAGGCCTTAATTAATTATTATAAATTAATTAACGCGCTAATGATTCAGACACTCTCTATATCAATCTATCGATGATCATGTCAACTATCAAAAATTTACAGGGGCTATAAAAATAATGTTTACTCGTTCCAGATATCTCTTTGTAGGTCTTTGTAGGTGATCTTTGTGCCCGCTATGTGTTAAGGAGTTACGATAACAAACATACACATCACTACCAAGCAACAATATTGTAGCGAGTAATGTTATAATACTGTCATCCCCGCGACGTTATAATAAATATTCGTTTTCTCGTCGCTCTCGCATCATTAAAAGTTTCCAAGCGTTTCCATGACAAGTGATTATGTGATTATTCTCAGACATATACTCTTTTTACGTTTTGATTTATCCGATCGCTTTCTCCGTTTGCGTTCACAATCGGCACGGCGATTTAACGCTAAATATACGCGGTTAATCTGTTCATCCCGTATTTACCCAAAATATATCAATTATAATTTCACAATTAACAATAATATTTAAATATTGCGTACAACATCCCAAATGCGAGCAGTTTGCTGACAGATTGGTAATAAATTTATCAGATTCTTATTACGCAACCATAGCCATTTGTGTCCACATTAGATGAAAGAATCTGTCGACAGAGTTTGCTGTGACGTACTTATGATGACCATATTTACTTAAAGAAAATAAAGGACAAATTTGAAAATGTTAAGGCTTTGTTCCTATGTTTTTAAACCAGTTTGTGAGACTGTCAAGAATCTGCATTATAAAATTTTATTGCACAGTGTCAAATTGCAGTTTTTTGATAATTTGAAACTGGTCCGACTATATTGAAACAAATCTTTGATCTGAAATAATAAAAGATTCGAAATAATAAAAAATGAAAATGACTGTAGTTTGAATAAATTTAATTTTAAAAATTAAAGACATAAAAAAATTAACAAAAACAAATTGTATTTATATGCATGAAACTGTAAAATATTTTCTGTAAAAATTTGCTCATTAATATTAGACATTAAAACGTTAGAAAATAATTCGGGAAAGAATTTCTCGTAATGTCAAATAAATAATAGTAAAGGATAATATTGGAAAATAAAGGGCAAAATTGAGTTTTGAAGAAACAAATAAATTTTAAACTACCTAAAATAAAGGATGTATGATTACCGTACATACACTATATCAGCAGATTAACAGAAGCAAGAGTTGCAAATCCTGTTCGATTTCTATCTGTTGGAAAAACATATCAACAAGCTTTATCCTACTTTTGATAGCAGTTTACCGATATTCTGAGATATTATAGACTCTGTGTGAAATTTATTGCCTTTTCTTTAAATTAGTGCTCTGCTCAAAACCAATTTTTTGCAAGCTTGGATATCTAGAATTTATTACATTTACATTGTGAAATTATATTGATGTCATATTACTTGATGTTTAGAGAGAGTTTTTCAACAAGCGGCACAGATGACAGAGTGAAATTATTACATCCTTGTTGTTCGCCAATGTCAAAGAGAGATGAAATAATCGCTGCATTACATAGTGTCATTTGTTGGAAAACTCCTTGGATAATTACAACATGATTATTATAAATCGGATCAGATGACCGCGTGTTGCCGGTGAAAATTCTTTTCCACGATGCAATCTCGCAATTTCGCAAAGCACTCTATTCTAGGTCACTAATTTACACTCATCAATTAATCAAACGACAAGTGAATAATCTCTTAGGCTAACTCTACCGTGTACATACAACAAGCCGTACAATTATTGCACATAACGTCCATTTTAGGACCGGACACGCATTTAGTGATATTTTTAAAGTTTTGTTCTATATGATAAACACTCGCGATATCGTCGAGCAATATTTAGCGATAATATTCCCTCTACATGTCATATACATGAAAAGAAATAAAGTTCAGGGCTTTGACTGGATTTCTTTCGTGCATTCAATTGCAGTTTTAAGGATTTTAAGTGAAAAAAACCGATACACGGCTAATTACAAAACGTATTATCAACACAAACGATTTGAAAAAGTAATAAATATTTATTTTCAAATATATTAATAAACTGCATCCGAGAGAAACTTAATTTCTGATAAAGAAAGTCGCATTGTTCGCATGTTATCTAATCTGATCGTGATCTTATTGAGTGACGAAAAAAAATTTAAGGAAATTACAAATATTGCTTGGAACCCTGCGTCTATAAAAGCATGTGACTTCATCTGAACGTCATGAGCTATAATCGACATGCGATTTAAAAAAAAAAGAACGACAATATATGTATTATCGGAATAGAATATAGGAAGAAAATTCTAGACGCGTACTTATATAGCGCAAGTATAAAACTTATTGTTACTCAAATATCTCGATCGGTGTGTTCTGAAAATTACAAATATTTGAATATATACAAACTTATATACAAATTATTTGTTCTTTTTACACACGATTTACTACGTCGTCGTTTATATCCTCGTTAAGAAAAGAAATATCAATAGAAAAAAAAATACACATAAATATAATTTATACTTTTAATATACATATAATATCTCCTTATTAGAGTATATCGAGAACAGTTACAGATGTAACGAAGATATAAACGTCACATGTATATGTATATATTTATATGCACGTAAATATACATACATATATAATATATCAAGAATCTGTACATATACAGCAGTATTACAAACGTATACAATATTTTACACTGTGATGTACATCTGTATGCCCTGAAACAAATATAACATTTTTTACATCCTCTATTATACAAGAATTGAGTACTACATGATGTGTTTATAATTTAAGAGAAACGTACATGATCGTGTAGTCTTAGAGAAAACGTATTTTGCACCAACTTAAAGTCAAAATATTTTACTTCTACTTCATACTTCGGCTGACGGCTTTGATTCTGTAATCGTGTGATTTGTAATTTGCAAAATCGACATATTCAGTGCCGCTTTTTCGAGCACGCTAATAATATCATACTTATCAAAATCCCGGCTCTATAAGTATTTTGGATGGAATGACTTTTGTCGGAGAGTTGCGTTTTATCCTGAACTCTCATATTTGAAAACTATGTATCAAGATCTGTCTAGGAATGTAATAGAATTCTACAGGCTAATTAACTAACGTCATTACGACCTAAAAATTTGTATAAATCAAATGAAATTTGTTAATACTGAGCGTTATCATTAATTTTTTCAGCAACACTTTCAATTAAATATTTAATAAAAACATTTCCAGCCCGAAGTTTTACGTTTGTTTTGCACACCATATCAATTAAAAAATTTTCAAATTTAATTTTAATGGAATAAAAATATCACTTCCTTTCAGAGAAAGTTTTTTAAAACAAATATTGTATTCAAAATATTGCGCACATTAAAGTTAATATATAAAACCTTTCCTCTTTGATTGCACTAAAGATAATGGATGAAGAAAACTCTAGCTAAAAAGTTAATATTGTAAACTAAGCACGTTATACGTTTGAATCTTACTGAATAATTTATAAATTATGAATAAAGAGATCAAATTAGTAGCAAATGAGATTCATTCATCGTGGGGGATTACGCACGTTATCTCGACATAAAGTGTTATTCTCTTTCATGAGCGCATTTTGATTTATAAAGCAGTACTTTCTATCGGTGACGTCGGACGATTAGGTGTGCAGCATCTTTCGGGTGTATGGCACAAGTCCGGTGTGTCCCTCATTTGTACGAAATCGACGTCCGCGAAGAAATCGCTTTTCATAGTACCAAGTGCGCTGTCAGAATCGAAACTATCTTGCCTACAGATGTCAATACCCTTGTAGCATCCATTATACTCGGCCAAACTGTTCGGCATCATCTTTAAATCACTATCATAAATAGACGAAGTCATTGGATTTTTTGAATCATTAGTCGTCGATTTGATTTCAACACCGTCGTCATTCCTATTTCGTTTACTATGTTTATTGAAGAGGTCATCTTGCCTCGAAATGCTGGAATTGGAATAAAGATTGTTTGTATGATACAGGCCTGAATTTTGCTTTTCCAAGGAATGATCTTCATGAAAATCATCTTTCGTGAAAGTATTGAACGGTGAGTAATCTTTGTATTTAGACATGCAATCTAATACTGTGAGACTTCCCTGTCTTGACAAGATACTGCCGACATCGGACATATTGCTCACCCGTCTGGACAGTCTATCTTTTTCGTCTCCCACATTTTCTTGGATATTCGATGGGACTTTTGATTCTACGGATTTTTGAGATAAAATGCCATCAACTTTATCTTTAACAGTTTCTTTACTGGAAAATGCGGGCTTTGATGTCTCTTTGGTCGGTGATATTTTCGTCCTTCGCAAATATGATCCTGCAGAGGGTTTAGAACTTTCGCTAACTACTTTCTTCGAATCGGTATCACTACAGTTTGCCATATTAATCATTTTATTTTCCTTTTCCATGGCGCCAATAGATTTACTAATTTGCTTTAGATAAGAACCGACGGAGCATGCAGCATCCGGTATCTTGAATTTGCTCTCCGATTTTGTCTTATGACCACTTATATCGTTACACTTCTCCGTCGATTTATGTTTTAGACTGTTGATCTTGTATGAACCTTTATTGTCGATTATATATTCTGAAGCGTCAGATACCACGCACGGACTCGCACTTCCTGCGTACTTTATTTTTTCAATAGTGGGTACTCGTGTCAGATTATATTCATTTGTGTCGATTTGCTTCGGATATGTCTCCTGCTTCAAGTAAGAATAAGTATTTGGAATGTCGGGAGATGTATCTTTCGATTTGATATTGTTATTCTTCAAATATCGTCCACTAAAACAGCTGGAATCAGGTGAGATCACTGTATCAGACTTTTCTTTGTCGGACACGAAGTCTTTTGATTTGGAACTTTGCCTTGAATAACGTCCCATATTGCCCGAACTATCATTATTCTTGCTGTTTTGCCTTGTGTATCTATTACGAGGACTCATGACTTCAGGTACATGAAGCGTGTTACTCGACGAAGGCTCTGTCTCACGTTCCAAAGTACTGTCGTCACAACCGCTGGATTGCTTTTTCTCTTGGTGTACTTGACCTTCCTTAATAGGTTTCAATTGTGGTGCCAGAGTTTCCGGAGTCGTGGACTCACTGCTGCTCGGACTCGGTCCTTTGTAATTTCTAATGTCGAAGTCTAGATCTACTGGCAATTCAGCACCTACCGACAAATGCATCGCTAATCCTTCTAGCCAAACCTCCATAACTTCAAACGGAGGCCTTTTGTCAGGATTCAGGTCGCAACAAAGAAACGCGATCATATAAAAAGTCTCTGGGCAATTGGAACAGAATTTTTCCTTGAAGACATTTTGATTTAAACCAAAATCCGAGGATCTCGGTAAATAATCAGGATCTGCCTGAACCCGACCTATAATCTCGCAGACAACGATGCCGAAACTGAATATATCTACTTTCTCATCGTATTTATTGCCTTTCATCATCTCGGGAGCCATCCAATAGGGATTTCCGACAACTGTATATCGTTTCTTCCGTTCTTTCTTTGAAGTTTTCATCTCTCCGTTGGAATGTCGATTATACTTGCGATTGTCTGGCGAGCTACCATTTTGAATGATCCTCGCCAGCCCAAAATCGGCAACAACAACAGTCTTATCCTCGCGAACGAGACAATTGTGCGAATTCAAGTCGCGATGAATGATGTTCATAGAATGCAAGTAGGCCATGCCGGCAGCAATGTCTTTCGCAAATGATGTACGCTGTTCCCACGGCAATGGTTCGTTCGTATCGTGAAGCAGGGCCCTTAACGTGCCACCTGCTATATATTCGGTAACCAAATGCAGTTTCTTGTCCTTATAAAGAACACCAATAAATCGGAGAACGTTGTTGTGATGTAATGACCGCAATACCGCAACCTGTATTGAATTGTTATTAAAGACAAGACATACATAGGAGATATCAGCTAAATCTAACAATTATTTAACTGGAATGTCCAGAATATGTAAAATTGGAACATTCAAGTATTAAATTGTTCGTATAATGCAAATGTATTAGCATTTTTTTCACTTTTATTCCGTTTGTATATGTTAATTATACAAAATTTGCATTTAAAAAAGTTACCTCTTTTAGAAAATTCTTTTGCGCATCCTCGTCCACTCTGTATAATTCTTTCAGAACCATCACCTCGTTTGTGTCACGATGCGTAACCTTGAATACTTGTCCAAAAAATCCTTTGCCCAGGAGCTCGCCCTTCACCAGATCGCTCGCTCGAAATATTCTCTGATTCTTTGGCTCTACGCGAAATGATCTGGTACGGCTTAGATCATAAGTAGGATTCGTTGGTGAAGATCTGCAATAATGTTCGATTTAGTGAATCATATCGTAATTTATTAGTCAACTGTTAAAAGTATTCTGTATTCGTTATCCTACCCTTCGAGCAATCGCGACATAGAACTGCTGCGTTCTTTATGCATAGGATCTCTCGTTCTTCGTAATTGTCGACTCCGCGCACCACTGATGTAACCCTCGTCTCGGCGCTTAAACAATCGTTCTTTGCTTTCAGGACTTATCCTGGGAGTGCCAACATATGTCAGCATTGCCGAGGACGGTGAGGAGAAAGTTGGTCGTCGTGAAACTGCATCTGGATCGTGCTCGATAGTCAACTAAAACCGAATAAACCGAATAAACCGTAATTTATCATTCAATTTAACTGCCAACTGTCCTAATAAAAAAAATACTTTGAAAACACTTTGGCTTACTTGTAAAACTGTGTCCGAATATTGTATAAGATTTTCAATACTTTCCACTGGTTGATCTTTAACGGGAGTGCCATTTACTTCCAAGATTCGGTCGCCAATATGTAATGATATAAGATCGCTCGACATGTTCAATCTGTAACATACATTTCAATCGAATATTTTTATTATCGTTATCTAAAGGTGCCAGATGATATGGTCAATGGTATGCCAATTTTGCACACATCCGCTAAATATTGGCCTACATTTAATGGATTATATATATTATGTGTATATACAATATTTGCTAATATTTGCTAATATTGGTGAACGTTGACCATATCGTCTGGAAGGTGCCTGAAATCACAGTAATACACATGCAAACAGTTGCATGCAATATATACATATATATATATATATATATATATATATATATATATATATATACACACACACTACTTACTTACTACTACTATAACTAACTAACTAACTAAAACGTAAAAACGTAAAACTAACGTTAAACGTAAAATTAAACTTAACTACGTACGTACG
>NW_012130069.1:4222178-4227296 GCF_000143395.1 Atta cephalotes | reverse complement strand
CGTACTACGTTACGTACGGTACGGGTAGGTACGTACGTAACGTAACTAACAACTAACTAACTAACCTAACGTAACGAACGTAACGTAGTACGTAAATATATATATATATATATATATATATATATATATATATATATATATATATACACACACACATCTTTCACTGCAATACAATCATAAAAAGACAATTCGAAATAATAACTGTCAGGCTAATGAGATAACTTCATACACTTATAATAAAACTGATAAGTAAATATTATAAAATTATCAAAAAGTATTTTACAAATGAGAATACAACTTAAGACATTTCTTAATTACATTTATTCAATTTGTTACACATAAATAATATTTTTTCAAACTTTATATTCTCATACAAATTTATTACACAAAATAAAATACATTTATCGGAAACTAACATAAAACAGCAATAAGGCACAATATTTAGAAATATCATATTAATCCATTTGTTCATAATTAAATCATAAAATAACTTGCACCAATCCATTAAATGATTAAAAGATGATATAAAAGCAGTTAATACTTGCAATACTTTAACACTTATTTAAGATAATTCTGACAACACAACTGTGATTTTTTTGATGAACTACAATGAACATGCACTTGATAAAAGAGAATGATATACTTTATAATATCTAATAAAAATATATATATATATTAAAAAATATATATATTAAAATACATATTCAAAATATATGTTATAAAATATATATTAAAATTACAATTACATGTACACAAATTACAGAAAATTGCACGAATTTATGTTATACATTTTCACGTGCAATTAACATTACTACGGGAGCACAGTCTGTAGAGTTAGCAATATGTAGTGCATATTATTGATTTGTTATGCAATACCTATGATTAGAGAAGTGGCAGCATAGCCTAAATAGAACCTCCATCACAGAGGCTAGCAGCTTACTGATCTTTCCACGAATATTTCTCATTAACCTGCATTTTAGTTAAATTATTAGTGTTAAATTATTAGAGGCTAATATATATTTTTTTATACCAATTCTCTTAAATAATTATCAAGACTATCATGCATTGTTAAATATTTAAAAAAAAAAGCAACTATCTTAGATATATAATTCTGAGGAATAAAAAGATCCAAATGTTCTACTTTTATTAAAATTATCATTTATATACATAAATCTGGTTTCAAGAAATTTCGTTTATGTAGATATATAAGTAAAATATTGTAATTTAAAGATAGCATATGTAATACAAGATTTAATAAAATACATTATACATACTCTGAAATACGTAATAAAGCACCACAACTGCGGGGACTGGGAACTGTGTCTAACGTGAGTTTAATTCCTCTTTGCTTATCAGGATCTGTTGTGCTGGGAGGTATTTCCACCAGTCTAATGCTATGTGGTTTTCTGGCAAAAGGATAGTTTGCTGCCCTGTTGAGCGGTTGCATTTGTCGCTTATAACAAATCCCACAGTACAATTTGGACCGTTCGACGAGGGCATAACTCTCGCCGTCTCCGATAAAAGCACCACACGAAGTACAGGCAAAACATTCTGGATGAAACTTGTGATCACCTGCCAGCATGACGGGGCCTGTGATGATCTGACCACAGTCTTGACATGCTTCACCGTAAGCGGCCCAGTAGTCATCTTTACAAAATAGTAAGCCATCTTTCTCGAAATACCAGGAGGATAAGCCAATGTCGCACGCAGAACATCTGAAAGGTTCTTATTCTTATTCTTATTCTTCTATATATAAAAATATAATTAATAATTTACTTCGCAATGTTTCATAATAAACATATCATTTTTTCAAAACATATTCTAGCATTTTTACCGAAAACAATCAATGTGCCATTCTTGATTTAATGCCTGTATGAATTCGTCCTCGATAGGATTAAGACAGCTGGCACATATTAACGTTCCTCTACTTTCTCCACCTGCTGGATCTAGAAAATTATGATTATAAATATATAGTCATGTATAATTTATAAATAAAAATCTTGATTCTTTAAATCATTACTGAATATAGTATAGAATATTATGTACGAAAATAATTAAAATTGTAGTAAGAAATTATTATTATTTCATATCGCATCAATATTTGTTGAAATTTATATTCTTGTAATCATACCAAACATTATGCATTCATGCACAAAAATGTCTTTTGCAAACATATATCAACCGATGGATGCATGATAATTCTAAGTAAACGAAGAAGAGGCGAGCCCGAGGGATGTGTCTCAGGAAGAAAATGTGAATCATAGTTGACATCGACTATTGAACAAGTAAGCGAGCAGCTGACTCCACTGACGACAGAAGCAGAGATTGGAGTACGACGCAGACATACGCGGAGTACAAAAGAGAAGTCATAGGATCTTAAAGCCTGTTCTACAATGTGCTTTTTGTTTCCTGTTTCTTGCTTTTCGCTATTTTTTACATCTTATCTTTTTGCTTCTTATCCAGTTTGTTTTATATTACTCGAGATAAAAATTAACGAATTTCGAAAGAAACAAGAAATATAGCAAGAAATACAATTGTCAATAAAACGGAGAAAATAAGAAAAAAGCAAAAGGTAACAAAATAAGAAACAGAAAACAAAGAGCATTGTAAATAAGCACATTGTAAATAAGCTTAAGTTGTAGAAGATTGACCAATCATAGTCGATTATTCTTCTCATATTCGACTGATTAGTTAATTTTTTTACGACTAAAGACTACGATTTCTATTGTAGACTCTGTATTACAGTTCGTGTGACACCGCATATCGTGAAGATGGAATCTGTCGCGAAGGAATATAATGCGATGGAACACACGACACGAGTGGACTTATTAATGTGAGAGTGGGCAACGGGAGAAAAGATAGAGACTGAGTGTGAAAGAGAGAGGGAGGGGGATACACACACACACACGCGCGCGCGCACGGAAGATAAGACGCCCACGCGATCCGTTCAGCGTCAACGTTCCGTTCAACAGCACACGTTGCGTGAGCGGCGAGCCATCGTTGTCGCGATGTCTACGTAACCGTTGGTGAGAGTCGCGCAATCCGATCGCGATGTCACGACTGACAACGCCGTTTTCTTGCCACCAAAAAGAAACCTACCGCTCGTCGTGACTTCATCCATCACAGCACGCACCAGCACGCACGATTGACGGATTGATACACTCCCACTCCTCTGCCATCTGCTTGTCCACTGGACGCGGAAGTCGCGTAAACTCAACTGTGATTCGAATTGCATTCGCAGCGACACGCTGCGTCAACGGTCAAATTAGGAAGCTTTAGTGGCGGCCGTTTACGAATGACTGCATTCTCAGACGCTTTCAAAGAAAATCAAGGTTATGACATATAAAAAAAACTTAAGACGTAAGATTTAAAGCGGGGAGACTCTTGCATAACATGTAATGCATAAGAAAATGTATCAATCGAAATCCTTCGTTTCTTTCTTTTCTTCAAATAAAGAACTCTAATTGGTTTATTTTCTTATGCCTCATGTGTTATGCGTTATACAAGAATCTGTGCTCCCCGCTTTACTCGTAGCGTGAGCAAAATGTGCTCATGGAGCCTCTGAAAATACTTTTTTAAAAACTTATTTATAGTTAGTTTAAAATTAGTAAAAAAGAAAATTATTATTAAAACAATATTTACAATCAATAAAACCAATTTTATAAAATATTTCAGAAATTCCTTTTGCTTTGTCAATTAATAAATAACCCATATATCTATTTAAAAATAAATTATATACAACAAAAAACAAAATAAACCACAGCTGCAATTTGCTGCTGTTAAATTAATAATATATAAAAATAAATATGATTAAATTCTTTCCAAAACAAAGGATAGTTTTCAATAAGCTGTGTAGACATTATTAAACATTATTAAAACATTATTATATGTAAACATATGTAAACATTATTAAAAAATTAATAATTAAATTGCAAAGATATGTCTCTATAGTCTATAACATATGTAAAATACATAAATGTATATAACATATATGTGTCGAAAGTTGAAAAATGTAATTTATTAATATATGATTAAAATTTTATCAATTCAAAATATCCTAGGGACGTTTTATATTATAGTATATAGTATATAGTATAATGATAATTACAAATATCCTAAAGTAATCATATGGATGAGTTAATGTTTTGGATTAGAATGGAATCAATTTGATTAGATTAGGATATCCTAAAATTAAATAAACTGTTATGTGGATAGTAGTTTTTTACATCAATGATATACCTGCTACATCTTTGATTCGTTGTGTTGTTCTGTAATATTTACATACACTATGTTGTGTAAACGTTCCAAAATTGCATGTTTTGGATACTTTAAGTTTAAACAAATTAGTATTTCCGTATCAAGCTCTACATGAATAGAATTCAACTTAATTATTAAGGATTAGAAGAGCCACAGTCTAAGTCTCTTAAGTGCTTAAATACAACTTATTATTTTAAATAGTTAAAACTAACATTTTGATCATTTCATAATGATCATTTTCAATAATTAATAACGAAATTACAACATTCAACCTTAAATAGATTTGATCAAATCGTCTTTCTTAACTGTTATTATCACCTTAGATAACCATATACATGATTATTATTCTAAATTGTACTTTACTATGAAGTTTTCTTATTTTCAAATCAAAGATTTTGATTTTCTGACCATAATGATATTGTAGATCAAGATGATATATTATGACTGCATATCTTATTAATACATTACAAATTATATAATACTTGTTTAAAATGTCAAGAACATATACAGAAACTTTATTTCAATAATTTTGTAATCTGTAAATACAGATCAAAAAACTCTTAATATATTTTAAGTACTTCAGAAATGATATTTAAATATATGTTTATTAAATATATGTTAATTGATATTTAAAATATGTTTAATTGATTATTTAAATAATATTTAAATTTATCATTTTTGAAGTACTAGAAATAGTTTTTTTTGATAATATTTAAAAAAAATTCTTTCTCTCTCTCTCTCTCTCTCTCTCTCTCTCTCTCTCTCTCTCTCTCTCTCTACTCGCGTACACGACGTACGTAGCGAGCGNGAGTGACGTACGTACGTACGTACGTACGTACGTACGTACGTACGTACGTACGT
>NW_012130069.1:4213107-4222158 GCF_000143395.1 Atta cephalotes | reverse complement strand
AATTTAGTTATTTAATTTAAATTTAAAATTAATTAAAATTTAATTTATTATTTTAGTTAAGTTAACTAGTAAATTAAGTTTTTAGTTTATTAATTAATTAAAAATTAACTTACTTCTCTCTCTCTCTCTCTCTCTCTCTCTCTCTCTCTCTCTCTCTCCGTAACATTTCATCAACTTTTCAACAAGATTTCATGTGAAGAATCGCAGACATTTTGCTATTCCAGAGCTGTCTCAGAAATGTTACAGACATATTTCGCAATGAATTTATGAAATATTTCACTTTTCAATTGAAAAATTGAGACATTTCTGAAAACTTCCAACGCTGTATGAGATTATTACTGTGATAATTTTACGATATTTCTCAGTAATTCTTGTTTTGATTCATTTTCGAAGACATTGTAATATTACTGATATCTTAATAATATTTCAATGATATTTTTATTAAATTTCTTATAGTATTGCAATGAAAAAATGCTGTTATATTATTGTGATATTACGTGCTATATGGGAAATAATGCATGCATAATATTTTTATATTCTGTTTCATAACGTATATATTATTATTGAGTATACATTTAATCGTTTAAAATATATTTTCATATTTATTTATTTAACTTTGCTCATTTCGTATATAGCAGCTTTTGAACTAATCTATAATAGTATAATGCAAGTGACTGAGTTTGACTGAGTTATACATATGAGAAAAAGACGATTTTATTTCTGCTACAAATTTATTATATTTGCCTTTGAGCACGTAATAATATTTCAAAATAACTAATTAAGAAACATAGACAAAAATATTTACAACATCCTATACTTAATCAAAGACATATTTTATTTTCGTAATAGACTATAATATATATGTAAAGCTGAAAAAATTAAATATTTATATAAATTATGACACACTCGTGATAGATGCACTACGCAGAATACAATATAATAGCTGCGTTCAGCAGAAAAAACTAATCAGTTAGCGCTTAGTGATTCTTTAATACGATTAGTTCTTACATTTAGATTTAGCGAAAAAGATAAGAACCAATCATATTAAAGAATCGCCAAAACAGTAATTGATTAATTTTCTCTACTGAACGCAGTCAATTTTACTAACACTTGTTCGAATACATTATTGCTCTCGATAACATAACATAACAAGATTAACACTTGTCAAATCCATTTTACATTAGACGCAAACCATTCGCAAGTTTGTTGCAATAACCAATTTGAAAGATTGATCAAAATGCAAGCTTCAGATTGACTGTCACAACAAATTTGCGATTGGCTTGCATCTAATGCAGAATAGATTAAGGGAGCGTTTATATATTGGCCGTAATTATATACCGTAATTGGCGTAATCTTATAAAAATTGACCTATTTCCTTCTTATCATCGAATAAGAGGGGAATACTTGATTGTGATTAGTCAATTTTTACAAATTACGGTTCCCTAAGCTTTTACACAGCTTGATTTGACACTAAAGTTATAACATCATTATGAAATTGGCCAATCATAGTCATTCCATTCTTCAGAGGAATAATTATACTTAATCAGAAACATATTTTATTTTCGTAATAGACTACTACTACTAGATTGGCTAGCTTCATAACATCGATGTTATAATCCTGTTTCCATAATATTTAATTAATATTATTTTAGTTAATATTATTATACAGAATAACCGCCAAATATTTCAAGCGCTGATAGAGTGGATTAAACTGAGTCGAAAAGTCCTTTACGATTTTGCAATTTTTCGTAGTAGTTAACATTAAGATATTAATTACTAAAAATCGCTGAATATTGGTCTTCAATAATTTTTTACTTAAGTACTATCAATTGTACAGAAAAATAGCAAGATACAAAAATTGTGTATTTTCTTCTCATAGAACTCTAAGAATTTTTTCAGAAATTTTTGTCAACTTTTTAATACTGCATCTTATTGGCAATTATTTTTACCAACATGAGAAAATGGGATGATTAACAACATGAGATTGACAACATGAGATAATTATTTTTACCAACATAGAAAACTAAAAAATTCTGAAAAAATTCTCAGAATTTTATGAGAAGAAAATAAACAATTCTTGTCTCTCGCTGTTTTTCTGTGAAGTTGATTAAAAAATTATTGAAAACTAATATTCGGTGATTTTTTTTTATTAATTAATAACTTATTAACTATTGCGAAAAATTGTAAAATAGTAGAATTTTTCGACTCAGTTTTGTCCGCTCATATAAAATATTTGGTGATCATTCTGGAACACTCTTATATAATCCTTTTTTTAGGCTTTCAAGGTATTATCTTCTAAAATATTAAAAAAATTTGTGGATATCGCCAATATTTTCATCCAATATTTCATAAACCTTGCCGTTTATTATAGGGCGAGAAATGCACTGATATTGTTTGATTAATGATATTAATAAGAAACATCTGATGAAATGAACGCAAAAATTTATGAAATGTTGGTATTAGTAATGGATGAAAATACGGCAATAATCCGCAAAAAAAAAACTTTCTGGTACTATTATTCTATCTGTACAATTACAAGAACTAATCGCAACTACAACCAAGTTTACAGAGAAAAATTCTATTCTATAAAAAGGATTTAATTAAATATTTAAAAAATTTTTTTCTATATACAACTGAACTTGGTAGATCAAACTATACTCGTAGAGATAAAATATACAGTACCCTCCATAAGTTTGGAAACATTTCCTACATTTTACAGAAAAACCATTATATGACAACGATTTATACATGTTTTTTTATTAAATACGTTTAAACGATAATAAATATTTTTATTTAGAAAACATCTATAAGCTTGTACAGTAGACGTCATTGATGCCTTCCGGCTCGAAATTTAATTCTTCGTTACATAATGGAAGTAAGTTTCTTTTTTTTTAACAATATAGATATGATGTATATGATCATAATAGAAGGAAACTATAAATTTCAAGCCGGAAGGTATTAATGACGCCTACTGTACATGCCGAAAATATGTCGGACAATCATTTCACAACATCGGAGCTCAAGATTGAATTTTGCATTTTAGTTTATTGTTTATATCATATTTGCTATATCATATTATATCATATTTTTATATCATATTGTTTATATCATATTATTGTTTACATCAGCTATCACTTGTTTAATAATGTCATACCTATGTGCGTTGTAAATACACATCACAAGTCGTTTAATTGTAGTTTAACGATTTCTATAAAAGGGATAAATTATTTAAGTCACAAGTTGATTTCAGACTCCGTAAAAATTATAAAATGGTTCCAAAGGATCAGATTTCGTATGAATCGCGTTTTAATTAAAATTCTATATTTTAATGACATGTTATTATAGATAACATATTATAGACAACGTATGTATTTTTATTTCGTTTTTTTAATTAAATAATTAATTTTTAAATTAAATTATTTGCAAATCAAAATATCGATTTTATTACATATTTTCCTTGTGTATTTCTAAACTTATGGAGAGTACTGTAAATATATGTACAACTATAAGGAATTTCACCGTAAATTCCGAATGACATTTGCAGCTGCACTGTTGCGAAAAATTTAATGTAACTAATTAAAAGCGGAAATATGTTGATAACAAAATCAACTTGCACTTTGATGCAATAAAGACGATAATTTAATATGACATAAATAAACGATATGGTTGGCGCAAGTTTGGAAACATTACTTCATAAAAATATAATGCGTTATTAATTGTTTTTGTAAAAAATAACGATTTGTTACTTTTTTCATTACTTTTTTTGTAATGTTAAAGTAGGATAGTAGATTTTATAACTATATTGTTTAATAATCAGTATTAAATGTATAATAATAACAATTAATATTAAATTATAAAACTCATAAGTTAGTCTCTATATAAGTTAGTCTCTATAATAAATTTTTCTTTATATTAAACTTATCAAATAAATTTTCAATAATTTGTTATATTAATATTTTTATTTTTTAATGTATACTTATCTTCAGGAATTATTATCGTAATTTACAAATACAAATTTTATTAAACATTGTTTTCATCAAACATTAAATGACATTAATGTCATTATTAAGAGTTCAATTTCAATATATTTACTGCCAGTACTAATTTATAATTTACGTTACGTGTATACTAAAAATTTTCAATATTGGCAATGACTATCAGAATGCAGCCTAAGATATAAAGTACAAAATATTTTTTAATATTAAAAAATATTTATTTAAATAAAATATTTCTATTCAATAAAAAATAATACGATTAAATAGAGATAGGGAAAATAGGGAATTAAAGTAACGATAAAAAGTAACAATTGATTTGTTTTATATCATTAATACCGAACAAAAGAAAGTAATGATTGTTATCGAAAAAAAATACCGACCCAGTCAGAAATGGTTGATTTGATGCTTTCAATGTCGAATCGACATCGATTCGATGTCGATTCCATTATTATTTCTGACTGGAGATAATGATAACGACGTTATAAGTAACGCGTTACTTCTCGACCGTGTAGTATGACGCATATTGGCCATCAGTCCTTTTTCTTTCCGCGAGCGAAGGCTGCCTTTCTCTCCGAGCTTCCAAATTCATTTGTTCATACTTAGAGGCATCATGGGCACATATTTGTCACTGGGTCGGAACTTGTATTGCGAGCACAATCGATCGGATACAGCCTCCGCGTAACCATTCCTGCAATAAATTTCATGAATCAATAATTTGTTGAATTTCGATAAAACAATTTGCCGAAACGACTCATAAAATTAGAAAACCCTTCATCCAGAGCATTAAAACTAATTATAATTTCGCAGGATAAAGGAACTTTTACCACAATATTGAGACTGATTAGATAAAAGCTAAAAAATAATTATCCCCCTTAAGTCTTGTCCAAATGGATATAACTTGTAGTAATGCGCTTGCGCACGTTTTGAGTTCTCATTAGTTCAAAGCTTCCGCAGCAAATCGCCTCCATCATGGTGGACCAATAAAAAATGCTGCGCTTTTAGCGCAGGGATACTCAAGTCCATTTAAAAGGTAATTTCAACTAATTCTTTTTATCGTTCTTCTTGAATTTTCTTCCCTAGGGAACAAAACAGGTAGCAAATCGAGCTTTAAACAACTACAAGTTATATCCAACCGGATGAGACTTAAGGGAGCATGAAGTGCGATCTTAATTATACCCTTTCGTCCGGATAGACCTCCCAACCCTTTTTCATTGACCTACTCTGATAGAGGCGATTTGCCATGGAAGCTTTGAACTAATGAGAGATAGCACGGGTCGAGCGAAGGACTAGGTCCACGGAATGGTGCGGAAGTACTACACATCCGCTTTGATTTTTGGCGGTACTTCAAACTGTTGTCGAAACGCAAGCGCACTACTACAAGTACTAGATCCATCCGGACGAGATTAAGAGTATAATTAAAATCGAACTTCACTTAGGTAAGGTCGTTTAATCTAATAATTATATTATATTATATGATGCGCGAAACCGTCAAAAACTTTATATTAAGTGTTAGAAAAAGAAATGAAAGAAAATACGTTTACGGCGATCCTTTTTTAAATGTCGGAACGTCTTCAGATAAATGACGTGCCATCTTGAAGAACATATCTTTGTCTGATCAAATCTCTAAATATGAAGGAGACAGTTGTCAATAGCGGTCTTTGAAATCCTCTCTCCGATAAATTGTTTAACGTATAAATCGGAGACTTTTCCCATTGTAAATCGCAGCTAAAACCATTCTACAATGTAACAGCATGAATGTTGAAGTCAATTTATTTTTTAATTGACATACGATGAGGTATCGTACATAACTATCTTTAGTTGAGTGACAAAATTTTTTTTTATTACATAAATATGTAAATAAAATATATCAGGATAGATCAAATTTATAAAATTTCGAAGACTTTGCTTTTGTATACAGAATATACCTTTGCCACTGCGAGCACGGTCGTCTTTCTTTGAAGCAGATAACCTGAATCACGTTGAAGAAGAGCGCGCCGAGGGTATTAGCCACCTCGGTATTGAGATTCTGTAAACATCTGCGGAATTTGGCGTCGCAATCGCAATGTGAGCGAGTAAATGGTGAGTTATTGCATATGCCGTGTATGCATTGTTGCGGCGCTATCGTGGTTGAGCAATGGTCATGTTCCCTACAGCAAGCATCCTCGACTGAATGTTGGCCCAAATCGTCGTAGGAATTGGCCACGTTACCTGGTCCACACCATTTAGTACCCGGATATATTAAACCACTGCCGGGCGCTTGATTCTGAAGAAAGAAGTTTTAAAAGTTGTAACTAATTGATTATCCCGATTATCTTAAAGGACACTTTTAAAAAGTAACCTATTTTCGAATATAATAATACTTGGAGAAAAATATTATTCTATTACTATATAAGAAAAGTTACTTAGCTTATTTCTTAGTTTATTTTTTTTTTTTAAGGGAAGCCGTGCTGAAACCGTCTGTATTACCGATAAAAGTAGCGTTTGATGTTTTTGTTTTTGTCGCATTTCTTCGTAATGATTTAAATTCACAGAATAAAAAATCTCTTTCCACGATTAAAATGTACATGCTAATGTACTTATCGCTGATGTATTTTGTGTTTCTTGTATGTATTTTATCTTCAGCGTTGATCGCCATATTGAGATAAAAATGGATTAAAAAATCAGTAATTTTTTTTCCAGCTTTGAATACAAAATACACTAGCGACAAGTACATTAGCGTTTTAATCATGGAAAAAGAATTTTCATTCTGTGAAACTATTACGAAGAAATTGGAACGTCAAAAACTCTAACTTTATTGATAGTACAGGCGGCTTATTTAATTAACGATATTTAAATGATATTTAACAAAGAAAATGTTCTTGACAACAGTCTTAATTTATCAGTGAAAAGTGTAAAAAAGCTCATCAGAGCCTATCAGCTGTTCAGATGCACAGAAAATTCTTTATTTTCTATGAATGTAACAAAATGAATAACATATACATTTCGATCCTTCAATTCGGATCCTTAGCAATATAAAATATAAATCGAAATTACATAGATGACGCAAAGTTGATGATTCCCGATAATTTAGTTCGTTCTTCTTTATTCAAATACCAAATTAGCTATGTAATGAATAGCCCAATGATTATCAAAAATATTAACTTACAAAAATAACATAAAAACTTACATAAAGTAAAATCGAGTAAAGTAAAATCGAAGTCATATACATTGCGTCATATAAGTAGCATCATATCGCTCATCAGATTTGTTGTGTAGTCATTCAAAAAAAACACGAAAACCGAAAAATTAGAGAATTATTAAAATCATTTGTCTGAATTTTAATTATATCAACTCACATGTAAGCGTTTTCTCGCGACTCGACGTAATAGTCTTATGATGTCGACAGTCAGAGATATTAGGTGTAGTAAAAAGAAATTCATTATTTTTTCCAAAAATAATGGATTTCTTTTTACTACACCTAATACAATAATAGTCAAAATAATAAAGTCATGTTAGTTATTGAAATAAAAATAAAAATAAGAACAAAAGAAGGTAAAATCAACATCACAATTTCGTAAACAAATTCATGTATAGTGGTCTAAAGAATACATATCATTCTGTAAATTCAAATTTAAATTCAAATTCAATTTTTCTCTGTTTCTGTTACTTTATATGGATCGCTTCCAAACTCAATCTTTTATTAAGTACCTTTTCTTCATTTAATGTCTTGACATTTTTTCAATCAAAATCATATTAACTAATTCTGTGTTATTACGGAATGTTGTGTAGTGTTCCAATTGTGTGATTTTTATGCGTGTCTTCAATCATCTATCTATTTGGCCCACATATAATGCTTCATGATCTCGACAATCAATTTTATATACAATGTCTGTGTGAGATAATTTGGGACGAACGTCTTTATGATCTCTGATAAATCCCCTAAGATTATTAATCTCTTTATATGCCATGTGTATTAAGGAATCTTTTCTAAAAATTTTTTTATTTTCTCTGATAAAAGTGGTATAAAGAACATTATAAAAAAACTTATAATTGATTTTATCTTCTATTATTATCCGTTATCTTAATTTATTTATTACAAATTTTAGAAAAATCGCATTATTCAAAACAAGAATTTATTTTCTTTCAAAGAATTATTATAAAATTTTTTCGAAAAAACGATTTAATATGTATGATAATGTTAGTATGCACTCTTGTATGCACACTATATATTCCGTGCATGAGATGATTATGTATGAATGGATGGCGCTTGTGCATAAAACGTTCTTTTATTTTTCGCATTATTTATCCCGATTGTGTTTTTGTCTTGACTGCTTTTCTTCTCTTCTGTTCCCTGCTCTTGCTGTTAGTTGCCTGAGTAATGTTGCAAATAAAAACGATTCTTATAAATAAAAGTGTCTCATTTATAAAGCGGACATACGGAGTTAAATTCCAGCTAGTTGAATTCCAACAGATAATTAAGTAAATTAAATTTATTTTAATAATATTGGGCATGTTCAAGTAAACAAAGCGGCTAGCCTGCTCGCCGAGCATATGAGCATAATTGTTACTTATAGATCCAATCAATCATACTCAATCGCTCGGTAAACATGCCTAGCTGCTTTGCCATCTTGAACTCGTCTATTGATTGAAGTATTATTAGATACCTTACTGCGGGAGTAACACACTGCAATGGTGTATAGCATTCCACACAGCATGCATGACAGCTTGACGACTTTAATAGTTAACTTTTAAGTTAACTTTTTTAATGAACTTAAAGTCGACATTGTAGTCGATTAGGATGATTTTTGTTGATTTTGAATGTTGATCGTAAATCGGCTTAGAGGTAGACTATTTCCGAAAATCTGAAAGCCGCCTTTTTATGTCCGACTTATATTATTTATATATTATTTATATATTGTTTTAATCGATTTATATTATTAACTTTCTATTTATTATAAATAATAGTATTTTATGCGCTCTATATATATATATATATATATATATATATATATATATATATATATATAAGAATAATAAAATTAAAAATTAAAATAAGTAATTAAATTATTTTATTTTA
>NW_012130069.1:4173249-4213087 GCF_000143395.1 Atta cephalotes | reverse complement strand
TTAACGTTTTAAGTTTTAATTTTAACTTTTAACTTTTAACTTTTAACTTTTAATTTAAATTAAATTAAAGTTTAATTTAATTTAGTTAGTCGTCTATATATATATATATATATATATATATATATATATATATATATTCTAGAAGACATAAAAAATTAAAAAATGATAAAAGATATTTTTTTTTCAGGTCATTTGCAAAATAAAATGATATTATGTCTATTAAAGATTTGTTGAAAAAAAGAATAATATAGATATATTCTGTCTTAACATTCTGTCTTAAGAAACCAGTTTTAACATTTAAAAAAATGTAATTATGCAGAAGACAGATTTATTCATTGATTTTGATGAAATTAGGATAGATTTTCTTATCTCAGTAATCATCAACTTTAATCATTAATCTCGATTCATCAGGCAAAATGACACTTATTTTTCTGTTATCAAAAAACCCTATAATTGTTGTTGACCCTATAATTGTTGTTGATCCTATAATTTCATCAAAATCGGTGGACTTGTCTCCTACATAATTACAAAAAAAAAGTAACGAAAAGTAACGATTTTTTATCGTTACTTTAATTAAGTAAAGATAACATGTTACTTTTTAGAATCGGTAACGACTTACTTTTTGTCGCAAATAACGATAACGGTAATGCATTAATTTTAAAATATAACTTTCTTAACTATGAGAAGAACCATTAGAAGTTTATTTTATGAAAAAGATAAATGTATGATAAATCTATTCAATAAATATTATCAAATAGAAATATATGTATTTTAACTATACGTATATGATAAGAAATACGTAATTATACGTATTTCTATTTGATAATATTTGAACTGATTTATCATAATTACGTTTCTATAAACGAAATATTCAGGGAAATTCATTACGAAAGTCAGTTCCCGTACGATTTTGACGAGTCTTACCTTCCCTTTATCTCGTGAAGCCTTACAGGTTTCTTCCAGATCGGTGACGAGGTTGCTAGAAATTTGTCGAACTTTTCTTGGGTCCGCACCGAGAACCATTCTCTGGATGACTCCGCGATCATTGTAAAGAGCGCAAAAAGGAGCGTCAGCATTCAGCTCCACCATCCTGGACATAGTAGTATCGGCAACCAACACGCTCGCCTCAATCCTTTGGGACCAAAAGATCGGCAAGACAGCGCCAAATAAAATAGCAAACATCTGCAAACAAAGAAATTAAATCAGACCACGTAGATCTTTAAAAAAATTCTGTCGATGTTTCGACGAAGGTTTTCTATTAGACATCACCAAATAAGAAAGATAATTAATGACCTTCGTCTTGATGAATGTCCATACTGCCAGAAATCTCAACTCGCGAGCGGCTTCAAACAAAAATAAAAAGAGCCATTCGCACAGTCAAACATTCGTTCAGAATTAATGCTTGACCATAATTTTAAACTCTTCGTCAAGGCTACTATTGATTCAGTCTTTTCGTAATGATAGAATGAAAATATTCTCGCTATATAATATAACTTAACTTAATTATATAACACAAAGTAGCATATTTGTACAACTTCTTGATTAAGCAACTGATTAAAGATTCTATTTAGTATTCGCGATCAGAATTTATAATGGCTCTTCATAGTAAAAGACTTAACAACTAAGTGTTGTGAATCACTCATTTATTACATTGCTATTTAATATTATTGAATACCAATCTGTAAAGTAAACGAAAGTATTATATCCTATGTGTATCTTTATGTGTCATCATTTGTCAGAGTGCATCAGAGAATGATGGGGAAGCCGACAGATGACCAAGTCCTCATCTTTCAGCGGATACATCTAATTCAGAGATTCGAACTACAATTTGCGACCTTGGCTCAGTTTGGGTCGTTTCAATTTAGGTCGATCGCGAAAGCGAGAGTGCACGCTCCCTGAAAGAGACTAGACTGTAACTGTGCGATGTGGGTCATCGAAGCCCGTTGATGAACTTGTCTCTTGATCTTGCCTCCCGAGGGATGCAAACAAGATCGCCTCACAACTGATTTACATAGTCTGGACCTAATGATCGCACCGATCGTTCATTATAACCATTTTGAAGTTATCAAAACTGCTTGTTTGTTTGTTTTCGTCTAACTCGAAAGCGCGAAGTGATATAAATTTTTCATGATATATATATATGCGCCTCTTTGCATCAAATTTGCTTTTAATATTTCTTGTTTCTAAAAAGAAATATATTCTAATTTATATAATATAGTTTAAATAATATAATTTTTGCGATATTTAGATAGCGAAAATTACATTAAAATTGTCATATTTTTAAAATGTACATACATCAATTTATTTATTCTTTTTAATGTAATATTTTTTTAATGTAATATAGAGTGAGAACCAAATCAAATTGGAAGTTGCAACGTGTTATGATTAATATGAAACTTTGAAGGATTGGACCCTGGTAGCAAGCTAACATCAAAATAACGACAAAATGACATAGCAATTACTCAGGGGAGTAAGCCGATTTTCAGTGAAAAATAACAATGGAATCGATATCAATTCGATTCCCTTGTCATTTCTCACTGGGACTTTTCCATTGCTTAAACTATAAAGCCACTCGTTTGTCATTCTTTTGAAGAGGTAAGCAAGTTCAAAAGTGAAATAAAGTGCAGTTTCGTGTCACCTCATGATATACGAAATATTCAGAATGTCTCGGACGTTATGGACTTCAAACAACAATTATGATAGTACATTATGTTTAAAAATTTTGAAGTAAACTTCACATAACGCAAAAACAGAGCTATTACATTTATTTTTTTATGCAAATCTAAATAGAATTAAATTATCTTTTTTTATTATGATCAAGGAAAATTTTCTGTAATTTCAAACCGTTATCTTTATTTTCTGTCGTTTAAATTCTTCAATGGAAAATTGTTTGCCATTATACAACTATTAGTTTTGTATAAGAAATTACATTTTTTATTGCTTTCTACAGTTCCCGATATATGTATAGTTTGCATAAGTGCCGAAACGCCATTGAGAAAAGAATTTTTGATAGTTACAACTAATATAATTACATATCACTTAGATCCTGTGCAGAATAGAAAAAATAAGGAATTAGGAATAAAGAATAAATGATTTTAACTTATCATCGGATACATGGTTTCTGATAAGTTGAAATCGTTTATTCTTTATTTCTAATTCTTTATTCCTTCTATTGTTCGCAGAGCTTTATAATTATGATTATTATTGCTATAATATTAGTGATAATAACCATAATATTTGTATAATAATATCTATATAATCTGTAGATAATAATTATAATTATGAATATCTAATATATTATAATTTATAATTAACAAAAAAATATAAAAAAATTTTTCTCAATAGTGGATTATTAAAGATTATCGAACTTATTTCTTGAATTTGATACATACGTACTTAATTATGTCGTCGATTAACACTCAGAGTAGGATAGGTTTATTATAATCGGATGCATCTGGGCGATTACGACGCACCTAAACGTTACATCGTTTATCGCTAATCATGATTATTATCAATTTAACCGATAGAAACTGTCGTGACGGAAACTATCATGACGGTATAAGTGTCGTGACACGCGAAGCATAGAATAAAAATATACTTTATCATATTTTCTACATTATTATACATTATTTATCTTTATATTTTTCGATATTAAATATAAACAGTGGATATGAGGTTTTATTCTTTATAGTGTCTGGCTATTAGGAATTATAATGTGATTTGTTTTTATGCAATATTTTTTTATATTCAGAAAAGAAGTTTGAAGTATCTAAAAAATTAGCCAGATCTGAAAATAATTTTGTTGGATCATCAAAATAATTGTGTAAAATGATCAAACTGATGATCATCAAATGTCAAATTTTTTTGCAGCATTGCTCATCTTGAAATGCTTGAGATTCTTACGTATTTATTTTCATTGTCAACAAAATTATTTTCAAATTTTTATTTAGCTAAATTTTAAGATACTTCTACAAAATCGTTTATTCCATGTAATTTCAAATATTGACAAGACTATGAAAATGTACACGTGAAGTATGTATAGCGGAGAAGTTGAATTTCTGAATATTTTTAAAATATCATTTTAAAAAATTATTTGAAAACAATGATAAAATTGTAATGATTTTGGAAAATCATGCAATAAATGCAATTCGTTGATATTTATATTAATAAGACGGATTGTTCTTATGATGTGATGATATTATGTTGCTGGCGGATCACAAAGGATGAATTGAATACATTTGGCAGCAAAAATTAAAAATTTTGAATTTAGAATTAAATTTTGAAAATTTAATTTTTATTTTTTAATTCTGCATTTTTAATTTTTACTTTTAATTTTGTAATTCATAATTAAATTTTAATGTCTCTACCAAATTTTTCATAAATAGTAATATAAAATGGAAACTTAAATATCGATATGTTTGGATCTTTTTTTAAAATGTAACTAAAAAATTATTAATAATTTAATTTAACTTTTTCATTACATTTTTCCGCGAGATAAGAAAATGAAACTGGTTCAACGAGCTTATCGAAACATATTATGTTACATACAAGAATATTAAATCACGGATACACGATTCAGAGATAACTGATTCAAAAATGTCCCGATACTGAGAAATTCGCAAATATGACTAAAAAAAAAGGTACACAAAAGCACAGTGAATGCGTCAGAATCTCACTGCGATAAGAATCTAAACTGCGCATCCACCCTCTTCCCCTCTCCCTAGTCCACTCCGCCGAACTGATCGCATACTGCAGTGCGTAACGAACGGAAAGTAAGAAGGATATAATTACATTTCCGTAGCTCATGAAAATTACAATTTTGCCAGGATACATTGGATACACTAATATCTATAAAGAATATATTAGTTAACGGACGATTACTGACAATTCATTACTTTAATTTAAATTGATTTAAATTGAAAATTTTTAATATTTACTTATAACAAATAAACGAAATGAAAATAAAAAAAAATTTCGACAGTTTACAAAATGACTGTAGCACAGAGAGTGTAATATATATGTATTTATATATAAATATATATATGGTGATACATATATGGTGATAATTGATATGCTGGAATAGCGTTGAATGTCTAATGTCGTATACCGTGGCAAGAATACATTATTGCGTGAGAGGTAAGCATTCACACACAGATTTTTTTAATATTTAAAAAAATTTGATTCTTGTATGCAAGCGATGCAGTGTTATGGGAATAAAAATGTAAAATGTCAATACATGTAAAACGGGACGTGTCCTATCACCTGTTTACAAAATTTCGCGATAAAGAGATAATAATTTCAGATTTTGAAATTAATCCACGCAAAATTATATTCGTGAATAAAATGTCATTACTTTATTGACAAAAGTAATATTAATGTGTACTTAAATTAATTTATAATTTGTTGACAAATAATCTTCTAATATATATAAAGAATAATTTGCGCATCGAAGTCAAATCACGCACAAATTTACAATAAAAAAAATTTAGTATACACAAAATTGTTATATATTATATTGACAATATTAACAATAAAAAATATAATCATTAAAATAAAAATAACTTTATTAATGTAAACATACGTACATTCAAATTTAACGTTGACCTAGATCTTGTGAGATGATGCGAACGTGCTCAAAGATATCGAAGATGGAGCGTGCTACTCGGAACCACGAAATACGCTTGTCTCTCCTCAGCAGTCACTATCAGACTGATGGTTCATACAGGATGTCAGAATACTAATATTCGCAATCATGTATATACAAACGCCTGCACAGGTTGTTGCGTTATATTATACACGCACATTAGGGGAGAATTTAAATCATGTGATAAAAACTGTTTATGTAGAGTACCTCGTAATTGATTTTTTCTATCATATAATGCATATTAAAGAAAGAAATTTACTCGTACATACATAAATAATTCCGAGCAAAGAGAAATGATCTTTAAAATTGTACTAATTTTGAGAGAATTATATTATATATTGGGTTGTCCGAAAAGTTCGTGCCGATTTTGAAGGAAAATTGAAACGCAGAAGAATTTAAATTTTAGTATACATTTATTAAATTTAAATCTTTTGCACAAACTTTCCGGACAACCCAATATTTATGTCCTTTTGAAAAATTTATGCATGACCAATGCAAATAACACTAGAATTTATAAATTTTAAATAATTTTTTAAAAATTTGCAAAATAATTTGCAAGAAAGAAGAAACAACATATGTATTTTTTTAACATACATATTTTTTGAGACGCTGATTTCGAATCCATTGCCAGAAAAATTCCGTCAGATCGAATTTTTAAGATATAGCATGTCAATCTTCAAACAATCTTTCTTTCTCTGAATAATTTACAATAACAAGTAGTGAGTAAAATGAATTTTTACCAGGATTTGATGATAATTAAAAAATATTATTATATAAAGAACATATTAGGACGGAACACTAGATGATACTGGATTTTAATACATGAAACCGATTAAAAGTCATATAAAAAACAAAAAACTTAAGTTAACAAAATTAACGCTTAACACTTCTGGTTTATTTTATAACTTTAATAAAACCTTGTGACATCTCAAAATTGTAAATTAAAATATTATAGCAAGAAAGTTCTTAAAAGATCGAGTAAAAACATTGATGATACATTTTTACTTTAATAAAATTTTCGAAATAGTAAGGATTTAAATATAACTAATTATGGTAAGCTGCAATGATGATTCACACGTATTTCAGCGTGCTAATTACTAATATATTCATAGGTAATTGTTTAAATTTAAACGTGTAGTTGTACATACCCATACAATACTAATGTTGAATCGATATCAGAAACGTTGATTATAACATTGCGAACATCGCGAAATGTAGATTCAATGTTAAAGAGACGTTGCAGAAACATCCAATGTCCATTGAATTGCAACGTAAGATATAAAAAATGTTTCGCATATTAATTCATTTTTATTATTTATTTTTATTATATTTATATTAAAATAAGTAGGTATTATTGATTAACATCATATTCCAGAATACACACAATAAAATTATAATTGAAAAAAAAAACGCTTTCCCCTCATTTGGGAATTAATTTTCTTATTTTTCTAAGCAGTGATAACTCATCCAATTTTGTACATGTACGTCAACTAGCGGTGTTGAACTTTTGCAATTATACGGGAACTACAACTTCGATCCAATACTAAATGTTAGTGGATGTATAATTGTGACATATATATATATAGATATGTAGAAAGAGTCAACATTGCGCATCGGACCGGTCAAATACAAATAATATCATATCAATATTGCGTTCTGTCTTACTTTGACTTTAAACAAGGCTTAAACAAGATCTGTCTTTCTTTCACTTTAAAATAAGATAAAGAGAGTTTTAAGTCTTGCATAAAGTCAAAGTAACGTTAGTGCAATCGGGCCTAAATGATATAAATTTTCTATTTACATGACATTTAATTTTTGTTCATTTTTTACAAAATAAAATAGGTTCTGATATACATATATGTAATTTATGTCAATGTTGTTGCAACAGCATTAATGTGAAAAAATCAATAAAAATTCAATTTAAATTGTGGTTCAATTTGTTCAATATTGTTTCAACGTTGCAACAATATTAACAATCAATGTAGAAGAATTAATATTATAGATATAATTGATAAAACATTGATACTTCACATTCATCATTGCAACATCTCTTCTTTTAACGTTCTGTGTTGTATAGGATATATCATAGTTATCTGCGCAATTGATATATTTAAACCTTTATTATATCTCACAACTTATTGCTTAAAATAAAAATTTACAATTTACTGTTTACTTATCTATACAGCAAAAATATTCCAAATATCTTATGGATATACTATACGGATATATCCTACGAACATATATCATACAAATATATCCGTAACATATAGATATTGAAACATCTTTAGACGCCCTTTGAAATAATTTAACATTCTGTAGGTATATATTGAAAAATGTCTTTTAATTTTTATATTTCAAAAACTGGAAATATTTCAGCAGATTCAAAGACAATTAGTAAAAAAACTTACTCTGAAGGTTGTATTCATAATCGTACGATTGTGATTGAATCTGATATCCGATTAGGTTTAAATTAGTCTTTCATTTGAAAAATGTTTCTCAGATCATAATTTAATAAATTCGATTGATTCAAAATCTAGCTCACCTAAAATAAGAATCCATTGTAGATTGATCTAGGATGGATCTACGAATACGAATTTAAAAATAATTAGTCTTCATATATCACAGATAGCCAAGTCTGTAGAAAGCAGATTTTTTAAATATCTGCTACTTAGATATATATAATATTGTTGAAAAATTACTGTTGAAACACACTATTAGAAAAAAACATAACAGAATCTGCAAGATAATGCCGGCATCTGCTCAATTTCTGGCAACAATTTGCCTTCACATTATGTCGACAGGTGATGTTAATAGAACATAAGCTTAAAGCGAACGCAGTTGATAGCAGCCATTTTCTCCTCAAACCTGTTAACAATTTGCTAAAAGACTGCAGACATTTTGCTATCTGGATTTATGTAATTTTAACCTTATAAATTAATATAATTTATTAGCTTCTCTGCTAAAAATTCCAAGCATGTCCATATATGAATTTGGACATATGATTAAATGTGGTTTCTTGGAAATCCTGTTACATCCAAAATACATTTGGAATTCCAGATAATGCAGGAAATTTGTTTATTATCTGTTTTTCAATTGAGTACGAATCTTCATGCTATTACAGATCTTTTATTGGAAAATCCATTAAAAAATCCATAAAAAAAAGTCGTCACTAATTTAAACACAGAAATATATAAATCGGATTATTGTTACTTCCTGATATATGTTATTTCCTGATAAAAATCAGTAAACTTTATGTCGTAAATTTCTTGCAATATCTAAAATATTTGGAATTGCGTGTAAACAGACAATATTTTTATATGGACAATATTTTTATATGGGAATCTAACTATGTACCACATGAAATAGAAATGCTTATCAATATATATATAATCAAATTTAATATTTATTTGAATGAACTTCATGCCAGTTAAAGACTGATTTGTTCATGTCTTTCTATCCTGATGAGTGTGTGTATTTTTTATTTAGATAGCTGGAATTTTTAGCAGGATTATAAAAGAAATAAATCATCTTTTAATTTACTTATGAATAACACACTATGAACTCTATATTATATTATTGATATCACGTACAGGATGTTTAAGTTTTTATAAAATAGAATCGAAGCATAACAAATAGCATACAATCAATCAATAATGATAAAAGATGATAATATTTTTATTATATTATTAATTATATTCTTAATTAAAACATAAAATACACAAATAAAAATATACATATACATTTTGTATTAAAGTTTTATTGAATATTTAATATACATTAACATATCAGAGACGCGTACAATCAGTATCAGATCTTTAATCATCCATGATAATGTAGATCAATCAACCAATCAACGCTAATTTCTTTTATTTTCACCGTAATTTTATTTATATTCGTTATACGATTCGTCATTTGTTATCAAATAAAATGAACAGAAGGTCGAACATACAATATTAGAAGGAAGGATCTTAATAGAACTATCAAATAGACATCAAAATTCGCGAATCGAAATCGCGAATAACAAAAAAGTGATGATGTGAAAAAATATTCGATTGAATTTTTAGGGAATCCATTCCACTTCGTTCGTCTCCAATCTTTCGCCACTGTTCCTTGATGTAACGCGACTGTTCTGCTCTGTCGTCGATGCTGTTTGAGCTGTATCTTCTGTACCGGCTATCTTGTGATATACCTTGCTTCCAGTCTGAGCGATCCACTGGACGCCATCGCCGATCTTCTCGCCCGCTTTGCGCACTACATTACCCAAATTCTCAGAAGTGAAAGTGTTAGGGTCAACATTGATGTCTAGAGTATTATTGCCTTGCGGACAGCCAGACTGTGAAATGATGCTCAAATCGAATGGATCGACGCCGTATTGACCTAATCGCTGACGTATTTTGTCAACCTGTATCTGATCCAACGTCCTGGTCCTTGAGAGGATCGTCGCACTCTGTCGATGAGCGAACGCCAGCTTCTGACATGTAAATATGCCAGCGTAAGTATCATAATCCGTCATGAATATCACATGGGACGCACTTCCGGCTACACCTAAATCACAGATACGAATTTTAGTTGCACAACGTAATGCATTGCTTAACTTGCAATTTGTATGAAAATTATTAAGAGAGAACGCATTGTTTATCGCGAGATTAGTATGTGTGACAATTTATCTTCAATTTGCCTAATATCTTATCATTTGTAAATTAAAGAGGAGGCTGTAACTATATATTTGAATTTACATTTTGCAGACGATGTTTAACTTAATTAAATTTCATTACGCAACATACAAATTTTTTATTTATCGTATTCTTTTATTTCTGTAAAATAAAATTACATCTCTTCCGCTTTTAACTTATATTATTATGATGTTGTATATGTTAAGACACTTACTAAGAGGAAAACGGACTTCCATACGTCCCGGAGTACTTGGTTCAGGTACAGTCAATTGGCCAGTATAATGATACTCGTGCTTCAATGGAGTAAGACCTGTACATATGTATCTCACAATTACTGATAATTCATCCCATTTGTTAGACATTTATTCCATTGAGTTCTTTTATGATACTCGATGCAGCGCTTCGTAGAGATTTACATATCACATCTCCTTTCTTTATCAATTGCTCTTAGTGTTTTTTAATTGCCTTACCTAAGATTAGATGATCTGAGTCCTGCGTTATAACGTATTCGCCCGGTTCCTCTCCTCGTGTGTAATTGTAAGTAATGCACTTGCTTCCTGTTGATGTTTTTTGGATAACATACCACAGACCTAGGAACTAAAATTTTAAATAAATTATTTCTGAAATGAATTAATTTGATCATAAGAATAAGAAAAAGTATTCGGTAAATTATTACAAAAACATTTTTGGTCTCTGTAATAATAATCTTTAATATAAATTTTTCGACTTACTCTACCCATCTGAAAACCCTGCATGGGTTCCACAATAGGACAAGTACCCATATGATATGTATGAGCCTGAGCAAAAGCGAGGCATCCCGCCAATAATAGACACCATGTCAAGGATTGCATCTTTTGGAAAGAATAAAAAAGATGAATAACATTATTAAGTGATTCAAATTTTCAGAAGATCATATGACATGGATTTTTCCATAAATTTTATATAAATTGTCAAATAACTGTTTATGCATTTCTAATCTTTGATAAAAAATTTGATCATTAATCATTTATTATAATTACTTTAATAATAACAATAATAATAATATCAATAATTCAAAATCCAAAGATGAGCAAATAAAATAAGTTCTTTTTTAAACATTTAATAAGATAATAATAATAACATATATATAATAATAATAATAATATATATAATAATGTTTAAGAAAATAGCAATGTATAATTTATGTTTTGGCTTATAGAATCTTCATCAATTAAATAATAAAAATTAAACTTACATTCATGAATCTTATCCATCTAATCCTAAAGTAATAATAACTCGGTAATCAGATAGAGTTTTCTTTTCGCATGTAATGTGGTCATAAGAAATATCGGGCACATATCATATCCATAATAATAAAATATAAGTTATTAGCATCAATGCAAAGCTCCATAACAAACAAATTCATTGTTTGACAGCGAGAATTACAGTGAGTTTTCAAGCAAATAAATAAATCACGATAAATGATATTAAAATGATATTAAAATGAATTGGAAATGATTGAAAAATAACTTTTAATGATCATTTTGGAGTCATTTTGATATCATTTTGATATCATAATGACTTATAGTTCTGCTTAGGTTAAGTCCAATGTAAATTGTGATGTCATATTATAAAAATGTAGTGCAGTGCGAGGTAATGCATTCGAATTAAAATTTTCTTAAAAATTGTCTGGTATTATTTAAAATTGTCTGTTATTATTGACGAGTCCCAAATATTTTATTATTGGACATGATATGTGCCCACATCTCCTATAACCACATTACATGCGGAAAGAAAACTCTAATTACTTATTGTTACTTTAGGGTTAGATGTAAGATTTATGAATGTAATTAATTTTTATATTATTTATCTGATGAAGACCCTGTGAGCCGAAACGTAAATTATATATTGTTATTTTATTAAACATTATTATATATGCTATCTTATTAAACATGTTTTAAAAAAAAGATTCACTTTTTAATATCTTATTAGCTCGTTTCTCAATCGTTTCGAATTATTGATATTTGCTTTGCAAACAAACTAGCGTTATATTATATTATTATTGTTTAACAACAATAATAATAATATAGAAACAATATAGAATAAAAAATTTCATGAAAGAATATCTATTTAATAGTAAGTGCCTATATGTATATGGAATGAAGCGATATAAAGCCAATGTAATTTCCGACGCAATTATCTAAAAAATTTTAACGAAAGTAGTGACGTCACGCATTTTTCAATAAAACTTTCTGGGCAACACAATCTGTGTATGCATTTCGTGTTTGTCGAGTGAAGTGCCACAATCTCGGATTTCAGGTACAACCAGTAGAGTATGATTTACACTCGCCTTGGATATACATCACGGAGCGTCAAGGACCTCCGAAATTTACATTCTATATTTCCTATGTTATTAGTGGCTGTCTTTGTCTCTCGTTCTTCTTATTCCATACGATAATAAACGCACGATGATGACCGATGAATGTACGATTAGAGTCGACCTTTCACTCCGCTAAGAATATTTTCATTCCATATACGCATCAACGTAAATTAATTAATCTTTATCTTTCTGCTTGCAAGAAGCTCTGTTTTACAGAAGCAAGGCTAAGATTTATTTCGTAGAAAAAGTAAAAAAGAAATATTCATTTTTAATTATTATTATTTTCTCTTCTTTTCTTGTTTCATATATGATAGGCGATGACTTTTCTCGAATATGTGCGAAACAAGATTTTTAAAGTAAATGAATGGAAACTTAATGCCATATTATCTACCCATATTATCTACAATGATTGTAGAAATATTTATATAAAGTACGAGAGATAGAGTTAATGTATCTAATGTAATGTGTATCTGAAAAAAAAAAATTAAAACTACTCACTATGGAGGCTGATGCTGCTGATCTCTGCGTTTACACTATAAATACAAGTTCCACTGGACAGATGGACTTTATGTGGCTAGTACCCCACTCTTAGCGTACCCCACAATTACAGGTCACATATACATTCACCGAGATACATAACATTGAAATATAGAATATCTTGTTTTTTCCTGTAAATCGCGAATTGATTCATACTGATTTCTTTCTTTTTTGCACGATGATAAATTTGTTATATATCTTATATATATTTGCACATTATTTCTTTAAAAAATGTAAAATTATCATAATCATCACTGACGTTCAATTACGTTCAATAAGTATGTGACGCATTCAAGAACATGTATATACATGAACATATAATATGAATCATATTTCTGAGAATTACTAATTCTCTCTGATATATATGCAAGTTCTTTTACATTTCTCAGAAACGATTATGATTTAAAGTGAGCTCTATATATATATATATATATATATATACATACATACATGTATATATATATGTATATGATAATATATAATAGGTAACAATCTGAATAATTTTTATTGTTGATATAATCTATTTATTCGAAGTGTGTTATCAATAAAATATTATTTATTTATAAGATACAAAATTTTTACATTTAATTTTTAAATTAAGCATTCGTAGATTAATGCGACCAACGCAACAGTATGTAAATTTTTTACTAAGGCACGTATATGACAGATATTCTATAATGGATAGTTATAAATTACTAATCTTTGCTATTAATAGTCAATTTATGATTGTGACGTTTTTAGATCAGAGAATAAGAAACAAAGATGATTGTTAGCTTATTTGACACATCATGTAGAATTTAAATTTTTCCTTAAAAATTGATTCCTTTAGAATGATGCAAAACTATATATCTTATTAAGTAGACAAAGTGAATTAAACATAAGAGTAAAATATAACGTTTGAATATAATAGTAACTTATCGAGCCAAGATCGATATGTTAAACACAAGAATGAAATTGGCATCATTAATTAAAGTAATTGTAAATGAAATACTGTATAAAACTTACTTAAATGCAATATAATACGTAAAATACTAATATATTCCAATAACTTATATAAGTATGAAATGTATGTAATTTAATAAAAACCATACTGGTCGCACACAAAGTGAGTTCTACTAAAAAATATAAATGTAAACTTTAATCGATATGATTAAACAAAATGAAGAACATTTACTCAATAAATTAACTTTCAGTACACCTAGAGACATACTCTTCACGTAATCACATGATTAAAAATGTAAAGTTTTACTTCTTTTGCTTGAGTAGTTTCTATGTTTTATACAGCGGGTATTTTGCATGTATCTAAATCATTAAAATAGGGATGTTGCAATGCTGCTCGTGCGGATATTCTATATACAGGATCGTACGTGAGCATAGCTTCCAATAGATTCAAACCATCAGGCTCCAACGTCTTTACTTGCAAGTCCAAGTTATTCGTCATCCAATTTGGGAATGTCGTTTTGTAATCTGGCAATTGCGTTACACCTGGCCATATTTCTTCCGTAGGCGTTCTTAGTATTCTGTAAGACATAATAATCATTAAATCGTTGAGAAAAAATATTTTTATAATAACATATAAAAATTTTACCGGAATATCCTGAAAAGTTGATCAATTTCGCTGTCTCCCTGAAACAATGGTTTATTAGTTGCCATTTCAGCAAAAATACATCCAATACTCCACATATCAATCGCACACGAATATCTAGTAGCACCGAGGAGAATCTCAGGCGCCCTGTACCACAGAGTTACAACTTCGTGTGTATATATTCTCACTGGGATTCCGAATGCTCTTCCAAGTCCGAAATCTGCTACTTTAATAATTCCAGTCTTATCAATTAGCAAATTCTGTGGTTTTAAATCACGATGCAATATTCTACGCTTGTGACAGAACAAAATTGCACGTGTGATCTGAGACAGAGAGCAATTGTATTAGTGCATAAACAATCTCGATAAAAATTTCCATGGCAATTTAAGCATTTAATAAAATCTATTCTTTATAGCTTAACTAATATACATTCATTGTACTTAAAATGAGAAGAATATAACTAAATTTTGCAAAAGCATAAGTTTTAGTATAGTCTAATGTAGTGATAAAATATTCTTTTTATCTTATCTTATAGAAAGTTTTAGTGTAGTCTGATAGAGCGATAAATATTTTATCTATCTAGCTTTAAAATGATTCAGCCTGCCAGAATATTTAATCAGTTCTTTATCATTGTATTGGAATGCACTAAAACTTTCTTAAACAACTTATATTACCTTTCAGAATATTAGACTTGTTCTTTATCACTATACTGGAATGCACTAAAATTTTTTATCTCATTTTTGCTAATTTCTTTAAATATACATCTAATTCAAGTATGAATACAGTAATTAAGCTACAAAGATTAAACTTGTTTATCTTTTCTTCTGTGGGAGAATCTTTATAACATTAGCATGAGACTAAATATTTTTTTCATACAAACAAACCTGATACAAATACGATTTAACTACAGTTGAGTCCATCAGTTTATTATCCAAACTATCCATGTATTTTTTTAGGTCCATAGTGAGATATTCAAAAATAAGATATAGTTTTGACTCTTCCATTAATACATCGATCAAGCTCACTATGTTCGGATGAGTTAATTCTTTAAGCAATGAAATTTCTCTAATAGCGGTTGATGGTATTCCCTCGTCATCATTTTCTAAGCGAATCTTTTTCATGGCTACAATTTCTCCAGTTCTTTTATGTTTTCCTTTGTATACTACTCCATAAGTACCTGAGGAATATCAAAATTTGTAATAATTTACTATATATCTCATTCCATATTCCAATATTTATGTTACTGACCAAAACGTTTTACATAATTTATATATGGCTAAAATTGAATGCAACTTTATATCAGGTTTTACTTAACAATTAAATAATATTGCACTACCTATTTAACAAATGTATAATTTTCTGTTTAGCCAAATACTTGAATATAATATATATAATTTTTGATTCTCTAAACATGTTATATGAAAGAAAAAAAACAGAAATCTTATTCATTATATATAATGAATATATTAGCAGCCAAGAAGAATGTTCAAATATTATAAACGAATAAATATTCATTAACACGTGCAATGCATGCGATGCAATAATAGCTAGACATCAACAATCTTCTCGTATTTTCCGTGCACTCACCTTCTCCGATTTTTTCTATTTTTATGAAATTATCCATTGTGCGTAACGTGGACGCTGTTTCAATAATATGGTCTTCGAAATTCCTTTTCACAATTCGACCAGAGATGCAGTTCTCGTGTTTCGCCTTGTCGTCGATCACTTAACGAACAAATTTAAATCAAATGAGACGCCATATTGGTAACACTGGGTAACAACATGAAGAATTTACTGTGTGCAGCTGCGCTCTGGGGATCGATCATGTAACTTTTTCGTTAGAACGAAACGTGAAGTAAGAAATTTTATGTACAGCCGGTCACAGAAAGATTGCAACAATTTTTCTTCGATGGGTTTTGGAACGCAGCTTGCTTTCCGAGTGATTGATTCTTATTCATAGATCTATAAATAAAAACCAATCGCTCAGTGAGCAAGCTACATTCCGAAATCTCTCGAAAAAAAAGCTGTACAGCCGATTACAGAAAGGTTGCAATACTTTTTTTTTTTTGATAAATTTCGGCATGCAGCTTACTTACCGAGCGATTCATTCTTAGACGGGGAGCACAGGAGGTCGATTCTGTATTTTCAAACAAAGTGAAAATTACAAAAACGAGTAAATTTACAAGATATTGACCAATGAAATAATCAGTATTCTATCACTATTCTAATAATTCGCTCAATTTTGATAATTTTCATCTCATTTCAATCTCATTTTCCCCAGACTCTTATATAACACATGAGGCATAAAAAATTGAACCAATCAGAGTTCTTTATTTCATAGAAAGGAAGAAAATGAAAGACTTCGACATTTTGACATTGACATTTTCTTATGCATTACGTGTTATGCGTTATGCAAAAGTCTACTCCCCACTTTATTCATAAATCCACAAATAAAAACCATCACAAACAATAAAAATTACATAAGCTGCATAACTAATAACCATAGCATAAGGTCCCTAGACCAAGCATCTTATGTAAATTAACCTTTATGTTGGATGCTTATTAGTTCAATGGCTTATGCTATGGTTATGTAGTTTATGTAATTATGTGTGTGATGAATCTAATTACTCCTGGATACAGAACGCAGCAACGCTTGACGCGTGACGGAAATTGGCATAATAGCCAATCAACGTCTCACTTGTTCGGAAGTAATAGATATACTATCGCAAAAATTGAACTCAATCCAACTTTTGTCGCGCGGCGGAAGTAGTATTATATTATTTCTAGAATAGAAGTTTTGATGAGACCGACTTAAGAACTATTGGTAGAATAGAATTATTGATTAATACAACAACTTCTGCCGCGCAGCAAGTCGCGTTCTGTGTGCAGGAGCCATAAAAACCAATCGCTTGATAAGCTTCATTTCAAAACCTATCGAAAAAAAAGTATTGGACTTTTTCTGTAACCAGCTATATACGCCAAAAAATTGCAACAGATTTTTTTCTGTAGTTTTCGGAATATTATTTCGAAAATTATTATTTATAAATAATTATAAATATATACACCAATAGGAGCATACATTAATCCAACCACCGACGAGATCGACATCTTTATGGGAGTTCGCGTCCTTGTGAATATTAAAGTGATTAAAGCGGGGAGCACTTTTGCATAACACGTAATGCATAAGAAAATGTACCAATCAAAGTCCTTTGTTTCTTTCCTTTCCTTGAAATAAAGAACTCTGATTGGTTGGATTTCTTATGCCTCATGTGTTATGCATTATGCAAGAATCTGTGCTTAAGAATATATCCACACAACTTGCATAATCGCATAAACGTATGTATATCACATTTTATGTGCGTCTTTATAAAAGAAATGCGATTGGATAATTTTCTTTATGCATACGTTTATGCGACTGTGCAAGTTGTGTGAATATACTTTTAAAGTTAAAAACTAATAATATTGTACTTTTAATAATATTGTAATTTTATGATTTATTAGTTTAGTAGACGTATTTAAAATTCAATAATCGATTTTTAAAATTATGACTTCATATTATCGTCAAAATTTATTATCAACAGAGATGATAATTCCAGAGAAAAAATTTCCAGAGAAAATAATTTTTCTGCAATATATAGGATATTATAGCTTTACAAACATTATAGCTTTACAAATATATATATTTATTTATGGAACATTAATGTAATAAAAAATTATAAAATTTAATGATATACATATAGCCAAATATTTATGTTAATAATAGCAAATTTATATCTTTTATATATTAATTAATCGATAATGTCAGCGTTCTTCAATTATCTCCCTTGGGACTCTTTTTATACTGCCGAAAATTTGCCTAGGATTGACGATCTTTAGTGGGGTGTTTTCTAGCAAGGACACAGACACTGTGTAACATAGTGAATCGTTTTGTCCTTTTTTAATGTAGGCAAACAACAAGGATGTAACGATTCACTGTTATACTATGTTCTTGTTAGAAAGCACTCACTATTATCGTCGATCAGTATCGAGGTATTTTACAGTTAAAGTTGGATCGAGCAAATTAGCACGATAGCCATTGATATATGCATTATACGTATATTATGTATAAGGAGAGGAAGAAGGAACATAACCAACGAAATAATGAATAACAGAACTAACATATATAATGTGTGAATATTTTATTATTCATTTATTATTTCTGTGTCACACGCAGAATTAATTAAATATCCTTGTGACAGTCGTATTGCCCATTCCGTTTACCATTTCGTATTTTTTAATACTAATTTATAGTATGTACACGGATGTGTGGCGTGAAACTGTCGTTATATTTTTTTTTAAATTACGACAAGCTTGAAGAGGAAGAAACATGTAATATGTACGATAAGAAACGTCTAAGTTATTATTGATAGACAACGCCTGAGCTCTGGGAATTCGAAGTCATCGTCAAATATTTATTTTTAATTTTTTTTAAATAAATAAATTATTGTCAGTTAATTAACAATTGATCAACTAATTTCCTAGTAAAATGTAAGATCAATTATACATTTAGTCAAGATCTTGTGAGTAATTATTGTAGATTAGTACATCATCGCAAGAAAAGCGATGATTTTGGAATGAAATCGACAAACATTGATCACAATCGCGGGAGATCATATTTGAAGAGCTGAGCGAGAATAAAATAATTGAGATGCACGTATAATGAATAGGATAAGATCGCAACAATAGGGAAAACTATGCAATATTGAAGCAAGAAAGATTTGTAGAAAGATTTATCAAAATTTTTTAATTTAACAAAATAATATATAAGTAAAGCTTATAAAAATTATCTTTTTAGATTCTATTTTATAAGAAACTTTAAAATAATAAATAATAAAATTACTCAGATTGTTAAAAAGAAGAAACTTTTTTTTATCTCTGTATTTCCATGTATTATTATAGTACATACGATTTACTATTGTTATGTAGCTTTTATATGCACTATAGCATTTGAAAATAGGGATGAATTTTTCGGGAGGCGGAGAATTTAAGCTATCGAAGATTGAACTATGCGAAGTTGCAATCCCATTTTGCTTCATTATATCGCAAATTGCGATACATTGATTTATTAGCATTAGCCTTAATGATATTATCGAGGATCACGATTTGTATTGATCGTAAAGATTAAATTACTGCGACGGGCGAGATGATTAAATGAAATAATAACCTCCTCTCCATCACCCTGCTCCGCGTGCATACATACGAGAATAGTCTAGGTGCAGCACTCTAGCTCTAAAAGAATGAGTTGACAATTTCCTGCACGAGGTACCGATCACACAGTACAACTCAGATTTCATTGATGTGTTGATGAATGTTGTATGCCCGTCCGCCTCTCCTGGATTCTTTTGGTATTACGATTCGGTGTTGCGGTATCACAGCTTCCGCTTCGAGTTTCTTCTTGGCCTCTTCCGTCGCGTTTCTGTCAGCTATTAGATCGCTTGGTCTAGAATAAACAAATGTAGTCTCCGCGCCGTGAGATTGTCCGATAGTTGCTGAGCCTTTCAGGACATTGTCCTGAGCGCTCAACAGTTGCTTGAACCGTTCATCATTTTTTTCGTTCTGGGCAGCATCGTCCATATTGCGAGCCGATCTCGAAGACACATCAATTGAGGGTCCTGTCCGTTCATTATTCGTTATTCGGTCTTGTTGTCCATTGTCCTTGCTTGTGAGATTCAATTTTGGATTCAGATTAAGACCTAGCCATTGAGTGAACAACGCGATACCTTGCTCGGCGCTAGCGGACACTGCAGCAATCAACTCATCAGTGTTAAGAGTGTCCTCTTCTTCGTCTGCGTTATCAATGGGCTCTATCGTTTCCGTGATGCTGTGTAGGATCGAAAGGAAGTAACAAGACATTTTTTCATATATAATATATTTTTTGCATTTCAAATACTTTCAACTAGATCACAGAGATACTTACGCGGAAACTTCCACTTGTCGGACACCCTGATAGAAATTGAAGCATCCTATATGGTATGTGGCTTGCGGTGCACCCAACAAAGCCGGTTCGATTACCATACAACCATCGTAGCCACCGACATCAGATTGCTTCACTGATGTAAATCGCGCGCAAATCTGAGCCAAATCCGACAACAAATTCATGCATGTCGGTTTATTGGCTGCGTTCGCTACAAAAATAAAAATATTAATGATTAATTCGATTAATGTGTCATTTATCTGATACAAAAAATGTAGATATTAATAGACAAATATTAAAATATCTATATTATAAATCGAAATATAACACAAGTTAGAAGCCTAATGTGAGAAGAATAAGAAATATAAATTAAAATAAAACAGATTACGAAAAACTATTGAATAACGGTAAAGTTATATTAATATTTTCAATTGAATTTTAATCTATAATTCAACGTGTTAAATTTAAATTATTAGACAATATTAGGTTTAATTTAAAATTCAATATAAATAAGATTCTTTTATTATTATTATTACGATTTGATTACTTGCCGATCTTTATCGTTGCATTGTGAATTGGATTATCGCCATAGCTCAAATTTAATGAGATATTCTGTTCTTTCTGCCTAATATTGACGCAAGCTGGTCCACCTAGATCAATAGTGGCCGTCAAGTTTAGGTCAACGCAGCAGAGACAACCGGAAGTCTGACACAGGCACTTGGATTGCGACGTGGACGATCTCGCCTCGACCTCCGGCAGGTTCCATGAGAGCAGGGTCTCTGCGGGCAGGAAACGCATGTGTGTGTATATGTACACATATATGTGAGAGAGATAAGGGACGCGCGTGGCAGAGAAACTCGGAATAGAGAAATCGGAACAAAACGAAAGTCGTGCCGCCGATCGAAAGTCAAATGGAAGTCAAATTTCTACACGTTTCACCGCCGCGTCGTAAAAGTTTTCTTTGGATTCTCCTTTGAAGAAATGACGAATTAGACTGTGACATTTGAAACTCATTTATACCCATGTTTATGGACCGGGGAACTACACTTGGATGTACATTTGGATAATAAGTGTGCCAATGCGTGGATTTCCATTGGTGTACTTTCTCGCGCATTGTCGAGATCGAGCGATTGAATGACAATTTTGAGGGCATCTTTCGTCAATTTTTATGGACGATGATTGACAATAGAGACAAAGTAGCTTAGAATTGAGTATAGCATAAGAAAGTGAAATTAGAGAACAAAGATCTTATTTAAACTGTTATCGTGAAACTCTTACCCAAATATTTTTTAATGTATACGAAATGGATTAATAATTCGAAAGTCATATGTGATAATAATATATATTAATAATATAAAGAGTTTAACCTGTTTAAAAATAGAAAATAGATATAAAATTGCTTTTTAAAATTTTAAATGTATATATTGCATTAGAAAAGTAAGTAACTTTCTCTCTCTTTTCTTTGTAATACAACTGTTAGCAACAATAAAATTTCAAATAACACTGTTATTAAAAAGAATTATTTATTCTAACAATAAACTACCGTATTTACGGCACAAGTTAGTTTTACTTCATGGCAAGATGAATTAAACGCCAATTTATATTTCGTTTTTCAAACAAATAGAAAGTAATCGGTCATATAATCTCTTTTGTAATCGCGTTTATCACATGAATGATACAAAACAATAATATAGTTATGCCAATGTAAGCAAACACGTGCATCCACGCATTGAAATCTCCGGCGCGTGTTCTCACGCGAACCCGAATCTTCGCACTAGCGTTTCTTAATCACATTTTGCTTCAAACAGCTCACCGAGCAATCCAGCGGACGCGACGACCACCAACGTGACCATCAGCATCAGGATCGTTGCTCTCACAGCCATGGCGTATTCCTCAAAATTATTATTAGTTCAATTGAGCCGTTCCTTTTACGATCACGCTCGATCCCTTGATCAACAGTCGGATGATCGGGATCTATTGTGGTGCTGTGACCGCGCGAATGACGAACGATTCAAAATTAAACTAACGCGCGAGTGAGAAGATCTTCGGAGATCCTGCCCGGCAAAGAAGAAGCTTAAATCTGGATACGGCGCCGGTTCCATGAGTGTCGGATCACCGACCGGTTCGGCGGTCGGTACGAAAACAGGGGACAGGATTGGTCAAGATCGTTGTGGTCGGTGGGGCACCCCGGACGGCCACCGTCGATGTGCGACGCGACGTAACGAGGGGGCAACAAACGGCGGGCAAGGAACCTCATCTGGGTGACCGGGTGACCTCCTTCCTCTGCCAGCTTGGTATCGCGGGGGAACTGCGACCATTGGCACTGTGCCCCTCTGCGACGTGTCGGCGAATGGAGAACAAGAGGTATTGGGCTACTCTTTGAGTATTATTGTCCGTGAAGCTGGAAGTGGATGATTTTGAGATTTTTCTTTGAGGTTACTGAAACTTTGGAGATTTGATATGTAACAGATCTACAATTTTCTCGAAATTTTGTAGAAAACGGAAAAGTAGAAATTCATATTTTTTCTCTTTGGAAATTTCTTTCTGAAGATTGTTATTTCGAGACATCTTCACATTCTTACGTGAAAGTCATAAAATCCAATAAAATGCTATTATAAATTTTCTAGTTGGAATAAAATCAAAGTCTGATAAATCATAATCTTCTAAAATATTTTAAAACTATTTACTTATCAACAAATAAATTCAATAGCACTGAAATTATAAAAAATAATAATTTTAATATTTTGTCAAACACTCTTGCGATTCGTAATTTTATAAGATTTTCAAACGTTTCATTTTAGAATTATCGATATTGTTAACTTTTTCCTCTTTAATTTTTGTAGAAATTACTGCATAAACAAAAAAACATTAATGTATATGAAGTATTTAAAGAAGCTCGTTTTACTTTGTGAGCAAGTGTTTTCTAATTTAATAACGCGACTTATCTCCTTTCTTTTACTTAAAGATCCTCTCCTCGGCTTTCACCGTTTGAAGAAAAGTCACGATCTTCGCGAACTGCAAAATCACTTACGATTCCGTTTTATGGATTGTACAGCGAATCGCGTTTCTGACATCTTTCATTTTTTTGGAGTGTGGGCGCGGTGACTATGAGGAATGAGAAACAGAGCGAAATATGTGACCGTAGACTGGGCCGACTGAAAAGACATTCTCTCTTCCTTTTTGAAATAGACTCGATTCATTAGCAGAAATGTGACTTTCTCTATTCGTCTGTAAAATTTATCTTTTTGCGTTAGAAATGCGCAAAATGTGTTGAATAGCATTTGATGAAGCCGAGAGACGAGGTCGCGAAATGTAGATTACGATCAATTTCGAAAATAGATTTCAATAAAAAAAATCGATTTCTCTTCCAGCCTATAGAATTACGTCAGAAGAGGGAACGATCGGAAGCAATTCACTCATAATCTGCTCTGTCATCGATCGTCGCCGCGGAAACGATCGGCGGTTAGATAATTGCACAAATAATAGTGTTGTGCCGTCAATATCGTGCGACGTCAATGTCACGGCTACGCGATTACTCCACCTTAATCGCGAATCTAATCGTCGATAAGCGCGATTGCACTTGTCGGAAATTGCCTATAATCCCTTTTTTTCCATTTTTTTCTTTTCTGTAACGCGATACAACCGCGAAGAGAACGTGGAGATATGTTGCATCCAAATGATTATTCCACGACGTTACGTAAAAACTTGTTTGCCTCCCGTTTAATCGGGGCCTACATATTTCCGGGTCATACGTCTCGTTCATCAGTTTAGGAATCCCCGAAGATCGAGTTATCATCCAAAATAGCCTGGGTAGCGATGGATTTTGATAACTTCTGTACAATCCTATCATTGAAGAAATCTGTACATTTCTTCTGGCTTTTAAAACACCGCAGGGAGTAGTTTTTATCAAAGTATTTATTATGTAGTTATAAATAATTTATTCGTACTAAAGCTTTGTTTGACGCTGAAAATGCGTTTAAAAATTATGATTAAAAATCTCTCTGCTATAATCATCTTTAAAATTTTAAGTTCTCTCCCTTATTATATATATGCTATTATTTCTTGAAGCACTTAAAGAGATGGAATATCTAATAAATCACTACTCGCGATAAGTTTGATGCCATCGCTATCGACGACCTGGGGCATTGGAGAACAAACGAACAAATATTAACCAAGGTAAACCACTCTTGGTGAGCCACTACTTTCTTCGACCCACTAACCGGAGAAAGGCCCCTCCTTAGCCAAAACATAATTCCGTGAATCGATTGAAGACGAAAGAACGTACAAACAAATGAACAAATATATGAACATACGAGCGAGCACGTGCATTAATTTCGTACTGCACTCGTGTCGTTCGTTGCGTTCCGGATATTTTTCTTTTCTTTCTTCTCTCGTACGGCGACGAAATTCCCGCGAGAGACTGGACGCGCACGAAAGTGGGTCTTCGGTTAGAATTTGTGTCACAAACCGTGGTATTTATGGCTGGCACGAATTTATGGCGCCGACTGATAGTATCTGCGCTCAAAGTTAGAAAATATTTAGAAAAATGAAAATAATTCGATTAATGATATTAATTCTCAATACTCCTTATCTTTAATTTTTTTTGAGAATCAAGTTACCAGTTTTCTTTAGAATGAGAAAAATTTTAATTTGTATATTACATATATATTGTATAAATACATATACACATACATATTATATAATTATACATGTATTTATATAAAATTTTTTTATTCGTATTATATATTTTTAATATCTATAATTTTATTTTAATTACAATAAAAAGCATTAAAGAAAACAAAAATTAAAAAAAGAAATTATAAAAAGAAAATCAACGTTGTTTATGTGATTTTTTTATCTATTTGAAGTATTCTTGAAAAGTGATCTTATCAATAATTGTCAGACAAATTTCAAAAAGCTGATTTATTATTTATGGTTATTAAGGATGAAATAGATGTCAAAACAATTAGTATGTGCAATGCGAATAAAGAATTGATGTCACTTACGCTAATCGTAGATGCACTGCGAGTCATCGATATAGTTTCGTTGGTAGAAAATATAATAATAGGTCACATTATTATGATGACTGTAAATTAATTATAACTGTAATGCTTATAAAATCAAATTAATCGTATATGTAATTTCTGTCATGTATGTCATTTTATAATATTAATTCGGAATATCATATATGTCATTCAATTTTTTATAATAACAACCTAAACAAATTCAGATAAGCATATTGCAAAGATCATCTCCAGGGCGACTTGTCACTTTTTCTCTCGGAATCCGGACGCAATTAAAGGACGTTGGACGTCATCAGCGTGACTTTCCCCTCTTCTGCGGATATTTTCGTGTGAGTTGAATCATCCGGAACCATCTTCATTCATCTGTATACATCTGAGCATCTGATACCGGTTCGAGGAGAGATGGAAAAGTGGACTTCCCGCTTTCGTCGTCGAGACGACGGTATAGCCGGACGCCGTCATAGTCCGATGAAGGACGATAAAGAATCGGAACGATGTAATTGGTTAGGGACCGCCTCTGATTTACCTAGAGCACATTAGAATGTTTAATAATCCTAACAGCGGCTTGGCGGACAGGTGGTGGTGGCCTGACCGACTTTTAAAGAAACCTTGGGGGGAGTTAGGCGGCATCTTCAGTTGGACATTGGCCTCCGTAAGACGAAGAGTCAGGGAAAAAGAGCTGTAGGGTGCAGGAGACAGGAGAGCACGAGCACGGCTGCCTCCTCGGATTTCTTTTCGACAACCCACAGGTGGGTAAAGTTACAATTTGTGCATTTGGAAGGTCTGAAAAATTGGGAAACGTGCCACGATAAAAATGAGAAGTTTCTCATTGAAGAATCGCCCACGTGTGAATAATTAATCATTTAACGTGATAATGCGAAATTCTTTAAATTCTTTAAATAATTTGTATAAAATAATATATATCTTCTGTATGTAACTTTTATATGTTTAGTAGAATTACATATCTATAAAATATTAATTAATAAAATAAAGCTTATATATAAAATTAAATTAACGAATATTTCATGATCTTTGCTTCTTTATTATATGAAATTGAGTTTTATTTAATACATTAAATTATTTGAACATTAAACATTACACATGGTCCATTAAATTTAAATAGTATACAATTAAGATTCACATATTATTATTACATAATTATATTATAATAATATAAATTCTTTATAATATTTATTATCTTGCTTAAGATTAATGAATATTTATTAACTATCTATTATTTTGACAAGTGTAGATTTATGAAGCAAAAATATATAGAAATTATTTTATAGATCACTGCTTGCGCTCAATTAAACTTCTCACACTATCACTTCCGCGATTTGATCTCCGTACGAAGCGACGCGTGAGGAATCGATCTCACATACGATGTGTCAAAACGTAGTGTTGATCGTATCCAACATCTTGACCATATGTAACGCACTTTATAACGGTGACACGAGTGTTTGTTCCGCGCGTAAAGCTACGCATCTTCTCGTGCTACTAAAGTCTGCCATCGAGTCTCTCGAGTAAGCGCCTTTCTTATACGCACGCCTTTGACCGTGACCGAGATTTGGGTCAACCGGTCGCTAGTAACTCGTGTTTAAAACCGGAAGGAGAATATGTTTTCCGCGTCTGGGACGTTTCGTCCGGTTGTTTATTTGAAAGATAAAAGTATCGCGATTGTTCTGGTAGAGATATTTTTATGAATCGGGAAGTAGAAGTATGAAATTACCGCTCTACCTCAACAATTGATGAGTGAAACGAGTGTCTCTATTGTTTGCCGACGAGGGTTATAGAATAATTATTGGAAGGCGGGAGAAATAATTATGAGAAAAGAAACACATTTAACGTACTTTTTTTTTTGATGTGATCTCAAAAGTTGCTTAATCAACGTCGCTCGACGAAACGAGCTTTCGAGAAAAAGATTAGTAATTGTATATAAAAATTGTAGATATCTAGATGTTTTATTAAAATTATGTGAAAGAAGACCTAAAAAGTTTTGGAAATTCTTAATCAATTGAACGGCTTTTAAAAAAATTTTGCAGTTATGTTAATTCAAATATGTGTAAATATTTCATATTATTCATTAGAATAATATGTATATAAATGATTATACTGATACATAAAATGAGATATACTGATTATCTATTAAAAAAATTTAATCTTTGAAAATAATTTTACTATATAATAGAAAAATATACTATAAAGCAGGTATAAAACTACAAAATGACATTCGTCATGCTAATTTAGAATTACGGCACGTGCGTAAAATCTATCTTTTACGGTTCTTATTGTTGTGCCTTTTTATCAGAATCGGCCGAAAGAAGCTGTAATAAGATTAGAACGTGCATGCCACTACAAAATGGATATTTTTCACAATAATATTATAATCGCATATGTTCTTGGTATTGTTTCCAGAACAGAGTGGAAAGATGCGATTATCGACGATTTTTGAGTTGTTGCTGATCCTCTTATTGGTGGCCTTTGCGGCTTATGGCCGAGTAATTGGTGAGAGAAACAGCTTTAAGAAAAAAAAAAAATAATAGAACAAAAATAAAAATTTTAAAACATAGAAATAAATTTTTATACAGATTTCATTATACATATGAATGTATATAAAAATAAGCAGTAATCATCTTATTTAAAACTCATTTTATACTGTCTTAAATTAAAAGATTTCAGGATTTCAAAATTTCTATTTAAAATTATATATGTATGTTTTATTATACGTACGTATTTTTTATATACATTTTTTATGTGTATACTTTTAAATTTTGCTCGTACTTCACACCACATAAAATTATAAATAGGATTTTTAAATTTTGGCACGAATTTTATTAGATTTAAAACGACTTTAAATTACAAAATGTTTACAGATCACAATGAGGCGACGCATCGAATGACTCGTGCCGCGAATAATGTGAAACAGAGTGACATAGATTTATCAACGATGTCACTAAAACAAGCGACCGATAGTGTAAATCGATACTGCACCTGCAATGAGAACATTTGCAATTGCTGTCGGGACTTTCACATACCGCTCGTTCAGCTGAAAGGACCGGGTAATTATCACGCAATGTAATTGTGCACGAAAAATGAAAGTACAATATGGAAAGGCAAATATATGATTATATACTTGCGTTCCCATACTACATTTAAATTTTAATGCGTTTGTTATCTGTAGTACCGTGCTAAATCATATATTGTGCGTTATATAGGATAACTCCGCACTCTATGTACGCCGCACCTAATAAAAACTTAATTTATTAAATATTATTTACTATTTTTAAAGTAAATGAACTATATCAGTAAAAACTTTGTATTGTCTACTACTATGGAAAAAAAAATTAAAAATCCAAAATACTTATGTTTCATATTAAAAAAAGAATTTTTTTAAACCCTTGGATTTTTGCCATATATCCCATAAGAGTAAGATATATAACTACTCATAGAGGAAGGGGAATATGTTACGGCTCACGAAAAATGTATAAATAATGCTTATAAATAAAACGTAAAATGACACAATAATTAAAATATGTTTACAAAATTTTAATAAGAATAATAAATATGTATATGAAATAATAGATAATAATTACAATCTTCCTACATATATTACAAGTTATTACATGATGTACATATTTCATGTAATGTGTTTATTGCATTTAGTGCACTGAATCCTATCTGAGCACTTTGTATGCTTTGGACATAAATCCCGCCCGTTAAAAATGTTGTATATTCCAAATAGGTAGAACATATAAAATAATAAACTAAACAAAGCAGCAAAGCACTTGTATTTTGTTTTATATACTATACAACATGTACATTTCTACACTTATGTATCACGAAATAATCATTATGTCTTTTACGCGCCCTACAATAATTATTGTATGTAAATTATAATTTACGATGACGCTACTTATTACAGTAACAAATCGATTCAACTCACAATAATTTGTATTCACATTAATAGAGTAGTTGTGGGAAAATTACCCTCCACTCTTTTTTTTTTCTGACTTTTGTCGTAAATTCCAGAGTGGCATATTTGCCAGTGTTACCCTATTTCATGTTATTATATTTTACATGAAATAAAATTTAATTCTGCATTTTTTTCATAATAAAATATAATTCTGCAATTTTTCTGCAATTCTTCATAATAAAATTTATTATGTATTTTTTTATAAATATATTTTTTCTGATGAAAGAATTTCTGTATTTGAAATTCTAGGATGCGCTTCGTTGCAGTATCTTCAAGGTGACAATTTAGCAGTCCAACTGAGCTTTGGCGACAACATATTAACCAGCACGATTGTTAATGGTAATCACATTCATTGTCAGTTAACAGTTCTTTCTCTCTTTTTCTGATTAATTAACATCTCCTGTGAATTATTTATTCTAAAGAAAATTTAAATAAATGGCAAAGTCCGAAAACATAATTTTAACGTGATATTACAAAACGAAAGAAATAAAACAAAAAATAGCATTGAATAATTATAGAAAATTCTTCTTCTCTAATGAAATACAATAAGATTTCTTTTCATTCGCGTGATTCTGGTAATTGTTGATTTGAAACAATACAGTTATAAGTTATGAAAAAACTAAGTTTGATAGACGTTGAGAGCATATATCTCTTTATTTGATGAACAATTTATGTCACGTGCAAAAGACTAAATCATGCACGTGTACCGCTCGACAATATTGACAAGAAAAGTGTGTTAATTGCGAGTGAATCAACGTTTGGTAGATGTATATTAACGTAATGTCCAGGAAGTTGTAACTCGACTTTCACCCGGCAGTATGTTTATCATTGTCATTGGAATTTGTCGATAGAACGCATGGCATACATGGCATTTGAAACTTTTACTTCCTTTTAAAGAACACGAAACTATATGATACTACTTTTAAAAATACTTTTTACTTTGTAAAAAATATTTTGCTTCGTTAAATTTCATATTATGTGTCAGTTCCGTATGTGATTTCTTCGGTATGTGCGTTCATGAAAAAATGTATTACGAAGTCAACAGTGACGTACAGGCGCCACTCGACGAATTCGTGTCAGTCTCAAGCGGAGCGAAAGTATTTACACAAACGGTTTTTCGACGTCGAGTGTGTTTATCTTCTTTTTTAATCGCATTTGATGACCTCAATTTGTTTGAACTATACAGATTTCAGATATCATGACATACAGATAATATAAATATCTGAAACACCTTCAATAATATCTATATTTGAATGAAATTGTTTTAATATTTTATTTTATTTTTTATTTATTAAATGTACATTATTTCGAAATTTCGATGAAAGAATTATAATATATAAAGTTTGACTTGTATGTGCATCGAATATTATAAATTTCAGGAAAGAATCCGAAGCCTGTGTGCGTACCGCTACCTGGTGGCTTCACCAAATTTTGTGGCAGAATTTATTCCATCCAACGCGACGCGAAGAATCACTTTAAAGCGTGTCTCGGTTTGGAATTGCAATCTCCTACCGAGTTAGAAGCTACTCTTCGTGTTAGTTGTTTCAGGTACTTACAATGAAAAAAAATATAGTAACATAAATTTGAATTTTCTTTCTCCTTTACGAGATACAAGAAAAATTCGTAAAGAGAAGAAAGATAAAAAGATTTAATATGTAAATTATTTATTAAAATATTCCACACAATACAGCTCTCTGAGGCACCTTCTTTAACCTAAACATTCTATTCCTTAGAGAACTATGTTGTGTGGAAACTAGTGTTTTGTAATTCGATCTTGAATTTCAGATTCGGTCCAGACGGTCTGAAGCTTCGACCGGCTGAACCACTTCCAACTGTCGAGACAGATGCTACTTCAGAAGAAGACGACGATGATGATTTTTTCGGACTAGGTTCGGATGATGACGACGACGATGAAGATGATGAAAGACCCATCACGAACTCCGTTCCCGATGGCTCGGAAGTTGATGCACAAGAATCAGATGATGATGATGACGATGACGATCCATTAGGTTTCAGTGCTCTATTGGATATCTTTACTGGCGATGACGATGTGCCAACAAGACCTAAAGTTACTACCGCGGCACCATTATTGGAATTCACTATACCAATTCTACCGCGGCCAACGACTCCCGCATCATTGGAGGATCATGAGCTGCCCACTAACAACGAGCAGGAAATTAACTATGAGGAACACGACAGCACTCAAGAACCATTCAAAGCAGAAGAAGAAGAAGAAGAAGAAGAAGAAGAAGAAGAAGAAGATACAAGATTGACTGAGAGTAATACCGAAGACAGCACTAATGAGAATAATGAACAAATCACGGAATCCTCCAACAAAATCGTGTACATTGCGAAACCCGATAAAGTGCCGATTGTCAATAAAGTGAAGAAGGGAGTCGTTGGAGACAAGAAGAAACCAACGGTGACATCGACTAGCGTAAACGCCATCCATGATCCTGAGAAACCAGCGAAGAAACCTATTAAGGATGAGGATGATGATGATGACGATATTTTAGATGATGATGATGAAGACCTCGACGACGAGGATGATAGTCTTGAAGACGACGATGACGATGACAAGGATGATGAAGATGAAGACGAAGACGAAGATGAAGAGAATGATGACAAACTAGATGATGAGAAGCATGAAGAGCACGACGACGATGACGAGGACGAAAAGGCTGAAGATCTTGTCGATTTAGATGACGATGATGACGAGGAGGAAGATGCCATGTTGAGTGCTCTTATAGATACTGGCGGTAAAAAGAAGAAGAGCAAAGAAAATACAAAGTCTAATCAAACTAATGTCGAGCATGATGATGAGGATTATGGCCTTGAATTGGGATTTCTTGCCAGGAAGAGGCATTATAGCGGAAATCGTCAAAGCAAAGTTATGAGGCTTTGAAGTATACAGATTGTTGCTCCAGTCAGTAGGATAATTGGAAATTAAAGAAAGCTCGTCCTTCTTATCTGGCCATGAGTTCGTCAATCTAACAAAACTCAAAATGTTTTGTTTGGATTAGCGAAGATTCGGTAGATTTTGGTATAATTGTGACAGTGATGATAAGATTGGAAGAATCAACGTTTCTTGACATGTAATTTCGCTAAAAACGAGTGCGTGTTTCTACGACATTCTAATTATTTCATTATCTTCTAATTACAATAATTGTAAAAATTACAATAATTGTAATTACAATAATTGTAAAAAAAAGTTCAATTAACAATTACAGCTGCTATTTTACAATAACTGGAATTGTTACAATAACTGGAAAATAAGCAGTTCACTTCGCTATCACAATTATCTTATTTCTTAATGTAGTTAATTTTATATTTATTGAATAATATGGAGACTGAGATACGAGATTTTACAGCGAAGATGGAAGAGCTTTCTTGAGAGAAGGCTCAAATAGAATTGCGTAAATAGAAAATATTTATGTATTGGAAACAAAATTCTAGAAGAAATTTTATTTTATTATGCAGAGAATTTTCTGTTTGTAAGGAAGACTTATACATATATATAATATATCTCGAATTATTCGTGACCTCAGCCATAATATAATAATTTGCTCGATTAGTTTAACGTTATTTATTAAGAGCAAATAAATATTTATGATTTATGTATTTATTAAGTTATTTATTGACTCTGTAATAAATAAATAAATATAATGCGCTGTATATGTATATACTATGTATACCTTTCATATGTATACCTTTCATATAATTATTAATTTAATTTTTAATTATTGAATTTTTGTTATTACAGAATTAAATTTAAATTAACTGAATGAAATATTAATTTAAATTTATTTGAATTATTAAAATTCTGTATAAAAACATTTAATATATTTTTTAAATAATTAAAGTTAATTCTGTCAGAAAATTTTGGAAGGATAATATTGTAATAATTAATGATTATAAAAACATGTTAATACTTTTAATTATTTAATGAGATTTTTCGAGACACGATATTTCAGAAAAATTTTTCTAAAATTGTTAGTAGTTTATACAATTGAGTGTAGTTTTTTACAAATAATAATATTTTTCATCATGCAATTATTTAAGGATTTAAGCTCTCGTGTTGCGACAGAGAAAGTTAGAATTATTTGACACTACTTAATATGTATAACAACATTAAAGATAAGAGTTGTATATTAACACATGAAGATTTTAATAATCAAGCATGATAATAACACACGTGGAGACAAACGGACTCTTATCTTTAATATTTTTTTAAATCATATGAAATGAAATCTTAAATTTTGTTACGTAATGAGAGCTCGAATTGTTGCTTGTTAGATGTACCATTTTGAATAATATTGCATTAAATTAAGAATTAATAATTAATAATTAATTTTTTATTTATATTTAATAAGAATTAAGAATTAATAATTAATTTTATCTTTATTGTTAAATTAAGAGTTAATTTTCTCAATGTTCTTTGTGATTTTAAATACATATAATAAGTAAAAATATGAAAAATCAAGTTTTGTTAGAGAAGTATTTGCGTCTATAAAACCATTTATCGTCAAAATGAAAAACACCTACGTAATTTGATTTCCGTGCAGTACATGTATACTTTTTGCAAAATTTCAAATTTTCGGGTTAGTGAGGGTTTAGTTCCCTCAAGTTTAATAATATTTAAAACTCTTAAATTTTTGCGTCGTGAATTATCACTTAAGTGTGACAATTTGAGCATTCTTATTTTACCTACTATTGAAAGTTGATGCATAATTAATGAATAGGTGTCTCTGCGTCTTGGACCAATGTGTGCCCAATTTCAGTCTTTCATTAGCATTGAAGCGTGCAGGTTGTGCAATTGTGCCATCATGTTAATTAAGTGGCTGCTTGTATCTTTATTGATATTAGGTGTCCAGAATACTTCTGTGAGCAATTACATCAATTATATTGGTAAGAAATAGCTTAAGTAATAAATATTTTTTGCTTAATTTGATTAATATTTTATAATAGTTGATAAAAAAAACACTTACAAAAGATATGAAATTTCTATTTAAATGCTATAAAAACACTTATATTTATAATTGTAGCATAAAATTATAAATAAAAATTATTTTTTATTACAATACGCTACAAATATACAATTATATTACAACAAAGATATTAGCGTAATAATTATATTTACTCCTATTATAATAGGAGTAAATATAATTATTGTTACATTTAAAAATGCACGAATTAAACGCAAAATGCACAACTAATAAAAAATTTAATATTGTTTAGATAAATTTTATTTCTTTTTAATTATCTTTATAAATTATCATTTTATAAGAGAAAGAAGAATTGTAAGTTTTTATTATGCATTTTTTCCATATGTGTTTTAATATACTTTTTACAAATTGTTTTTTCAGACAATTTCAATATATTCTACGATCCGAACACATGTTTAGCATTGAAAGGCACATTGGAATATGTCGGTCGTGATTCTTTTTCTGGGATTGGTTTCCGTGGAGCAAACTGCAGCTGTGAAGATCTTAGATGTAGTTGTTGTAGTGGCATCAATATAACTACATTTAATATCGACCATTATGCCTGCACTAATATTACCTTTTATCCTAAGGACCTTGCCATGAATCTCAAACTTACAGTAAATGAAAAAGAACTTCTTAATACCGTTTCTAACTCTGGTGAGTATGATTTGGTGAATGTGAACTTTTCGCAAAATTTATTATTAACAAGCTTTCAACTAATTATGTAGATTTATATCCGTTAAATTTGTATTCATTGCATAATGTAATAAATTAATTCACAGATAAAGCTCAAATACCATTCTGCGTGCCTTTCTATCCACCCTTCATATCCTTCTGCGTACGTGTCTTCGATATCTACTTGTCCGGTAGAAATCTGCATGCGTGCATTGATTTGGAGGCACGTGTAATTTCGTGGCCAATCTTGATTTTGCACTTCGATTGCGTAAAGATTGGCGCAGATGGAATTTCTTGGCTAAAACCCGATGACAACAGTAATATTCCTCAACTGACAGTCAAACCAGAAGTGAACGGACCAGAAATATACGATCCAGTGGACTTTGAGCCAAGTTCTGTTGGCTTTCCAAACAATCATACTTCAAATATGACTCTCGAGGAGCAAGATAATATCGGTCAATTAAAGATATGATATTATAATTACAAAATTACATATATATAAGACGTTATTATAAATATATTTATTATGTATTACAGTTAATATATTTGATTTATCGTTATGAAATAATATATGTGATATATATGTGTATTCATGTATTATGTAAAGGCATATAATATATGTATATAATGTATATATATATATAAAATATATATTACAATGTTTACTATGCTTAAATTTGTCTTATTATTTTGTAAAACATTAAATGTATCAACTGTTACAAATTAGATTACATTTCTTTCCTTCGTTAAATAAGTCTTTGCTTTAATTACAGACAATATCTTCAAGAACTTAGCATTATCAATATCAATGGTGAATCATATCAATTAATTTAATTCTCAACAAATAATTACATTTTATCATAAATTTTTATTTCTGCCATATTTAACGATCAAAGATATATGAGATGACAGCATTTTTATAGAATCCTGTTGTTTCTTCGAATTCTATAGTCAATAACAAAATGCGGGCGAGCAAGCCAAGCCTAAATTTCACCGTAAAACTGGGTCAGTATAAGTGTCCGTTAACCAGCCAGTCGAGTTCCAATCGCTTAGCAAGGAGGCACATCTCGAGGAGATGTCCTCTTGTTTCCATTGAACGCCAGATAAGATCAAGAACGCAAGATGAAGGCCATCTATTGGTTGATCATTGTTCTCGTGCAATCATGCTTAGTGCCAGAATTAAGGGCCGACGAAGGTTTTATGACAAAAAAAATTGTTAATAGTGAGCTCGAAGATCTCTCAAAATCGCGAGAAGATCTGGAGCAAGAGAAGATACTTTTGAGGCAGGTCTCAAATTCATCAGCATCGGAAAATAACACAGTCATCACAAACAGACCTTGTCAGTGTAGCGGTGGTGTCTGTTCATGTTGTTCAAGAATTCTATACGATACGTGGAAACAAAAAGCTTGCGTGAATATCACGTATGATCCTGACGAGTTCAGCTTTACTGCGAATATCATGATGAACGACAGAGTTCTTTACACGAGAACTGTTTCTGGTAAGTGAATACATATAAATATAAAATAAACCAATAATCAATTAATTTAGAGATAATTTATATATAAAAGAAAAATAAATCATTTTCACTACGTACATTATGTCTATATTTATTATATTTTCTTATTTTATCTTGTTATTATAGGAAAAAATCCTAGACCAATATGTGTTCCTGTCCCAAGGCTACCGATCAGAGCGTGCGTCCGATTTTATAATATATATTTTCAAGGCAGAAATATTCATCTATGTCTCAACATGGAAGGAAAGTTTCAGGATACTACATTGTTTAAGGTCAGATTTGAAATTCATTGCCTGAAGAATATTATTCATGCTATATTCAAATTTTTAGATCTAACAAATGCAGATAAAAAATTTGCATATTTTATCATGATATAAATGATATGTCGATCATAAATGACTTATATAATTATGTCAATCTCGTCTATTTTCACAGATTAGTTTAGATTGTCTTAGATTCGGTTCAAACGGATTAGCTCTATTAAAACCAGAAGATGGAGGTGGTTTGGGTCAAGTGGAACTTTTTCCGGAAGATGTGGATAATAATAATGACTACGACGATGATAATGATGATGATGATGATGATGATGATGATGATGATGATGATGATGATGATGATGATGACAATGACGATGATATATACTAAAAAATTTTTTTTAACGGATAATGATAGTATGAATTATGTGCCATGTATGCGTATTTATTGTTATTATATTTTAATAAATGCAATTAAGCGAAGAAGGCATTTTGTCAAGACTGGTCTTAGTGCCTAATAAAATTTTTGTAAAAATATTATCAGGCACTAAGACCTGTCTTGATCGAATTGTTAATTTCTTGGTCCATTTTCATTTAATATTGTTTTAATAAATGATTGTATATACATTCTTAAGAAAATCATGCAAGTTTGATGTTTTATTATAAGAAAGAAGAAATGCATCCTTTCAATTTATGTTTATTTATTATTTCCGTTATATTACAAAGTATTACGTAATATAATACATTCTTTTTATTTAAATTTTAAATATTATTCAAATATCAAATAATGTGGGAGAAACAATATATGTGTAACATTTGTAACATTTGTAATTTGATGTAATTTGCGTAATATATCCTTAATTGTTATAAAAGTGTGCATTATTTTACATGTCTCGTATAAGAGACATGTAGGAACAATAAATGCTCCCTACAAGAATATAATGGTAAATTTTACGCTATATAATTCAGGTAGACAAAAACGTTCCGGACATTTTCTAAAGACTCACAATACAATAGCTTGTGATAGCATCCTGTATACACGGAGGACGGAATGTGAAAGGCAGAAAGCGTTTAGTGTAAAACGAGCTGTCACTGGAACTCGTTAATGAGTAAATATAATTACGCGTGTATTTGTTATAATTAATGTAATGTGTAAATATGGATCTGCGTAGCATTGGTGTTCTTGTCTTTATCTGGTTGTGTCTCCTTCGCGAAATTATCTCCGTTAATACAAGTTAGTGTAATTATTTTAACTTTTAATCATAATATATTAGATGAAAAAATTTTATTTTGACCACGCGATTTTATCCAGCAATTTGTAAAATTATCTAAAAAAATTGTGCTAGCTTTTTATCCATTATATAATTTTTTGATGCGTGTTTGAATTTATTTTATTATATATATTACATTTTTTTTATTTATAAAACTAAATAAGAAAGCATTTATTAGATACCAGCATATCAAGAGGATTCCTGATTTATAGAACGATCTCGATTACGCGACAATCATGCAACTGCTTCATGTCTTTTTCTTGTTCTTGTTGTCAAAGCGTGATGATCCTGTATACTAAAGAGCGGAAAAATTGTGAGTCTAAATTCTGCTTAATATTTAACATAAATAAAAAATTGAATTATTACAGGTTTCTTATGTTATAGTATGTGTCAATTTCGCATATCAGGGGAACGGACTGAATGTGGATGTCGCATTGAGTTCGGACACAATCAGTACCAGAACAGTCACGAGTTAGTATTTTCAACTTTGATCTGTGCGAATCTATGAGTATCTGAGAATATAAATTTAATAGTATTTTTCATTGGCAGAACTAGCGCACTTAGAACTAGTGCACTTTAAAACTATTGTACACAAATCAACATAAAGATGTAGGGGAGAGTGACACAGTTATAATAAAAAAAGATTTTTGCGGCTAATTAGTTTATTATAAATCACAGGAAATCTTATAAATTTTATGTGAAAAGGGGTTCTTTGGGGTTGAGTATAATAAATATTAAAATTAATAAAGATAGAAAAATAACAAATTATAAAAAATCATCATTAAAGGCACCGCCGTAACTTGTTACTATTGACACTACGATGGTGTCAATTGTATTTCAGAGTGTCAATTGTCACACATCAATACTAATGAACATCAAGCAACATGAAAAAAGAAACAGAAAAATAATAACCGTGAAGTCTCAAACACTGTAAGTAAAGATAACTGTTAATGATCAATATTCAATCATTTAAACATTAATTAAGACAAATTAAAAAATTTGTTATCTGCGCAGCTTGAATACGCCTATTTTCTGCATTCTGCACATTGTAACCAATCTTCTTAACATTTTCCAAGATAGACAAGAGATAGACTCACATCTTCACAATTGATAATACAAACTACAATACGATTATAATATATGTTACAATCAATCATGTGACAGTGACTTTTGCAACCACCGCTGCTTGTTTTCATTAGATGTCCATTAAACTCACATGTAAGCAATAAACTTAATTACATACCTTATTGCAAAACTTTATATATATATATATATATATATATATATATATATATAATACTAATAAACTAAAACAAACTAATAGTTATTTTAATAACTAGTACTAATAAATAAAACTAAAAAACTAAAGTTAAGTTTAGTTTTAATTTT
>NW_012130069.1:4124135-4173229 GCF_000143395.1 Atta cephalotes | reverse complement strand
TAACTACACATAGTAGACAATAAACTTAATTAACTACTACTTATACGTAACTACATATATATATATATATATATATATATATATATATATAGATCATATAAAACAACATGATTTTATACAGATCATATAAAACAATATGATTTTATGACAAATTGGACGAGTTGAAAAATAACAGCGAATAACAAAATTTACGATTTAATATTGATTCAAAATAAACAGGTATTGATAAGTTTGCATTGGTGTGCGCCCAGTTCGGTTCTTTGTCAATAATTTATTTCTATTAAAGCTATACACCATGCACGCAATTCAACTTTTCAATCAATAGATGAATCAATAGATGAAATTATTATGGTCAACCAGAACAACAATTAAGGCACGATAACGTCAAAATGACATTAAAATGAATCGGAAATAATTGAAAAATGACTTTTAATAATTATTCTGGAGTTATTTTGATATCATTTGATATTAAAATGACTTGTTATTCTGCTTAGGATGTTACAAATGTTACAATTGATTCTCTACTATTCCAATGGACACCATTCTCTACGTTTAATAAAAACATAGAAACAAATAAAACCACAAAATATTCAATACATTTTATTGTGCTAAATACACATCGGGCATTTATCAATTAGAGATATATCTCTCTCTCTCTCTCATTTTTATATTTAGATTACAATAGTATATACAACAGTTTTAATGTGCACTAGTTCTGTCAATAAAAAATTCTATAAGACGATAACAACATATTATATATAATTTAAAGAGAACCATAACATTTTTACGTAAGCATTTTGTTTCTACAAATTTATTTTGTAGACTTTCAGGCGTTCCAGTTTTGCGTGTTTGTTCCCGGTTGTCTTTTCTCGACTGCATGTATCAGTGTTTTAGAACTCAATCAATCTGCTACGTACGTGTTAAGATAATTATTTTGCCTAGAAATATTTAGAAATTTGCAACCAATAAAATTCAAAATTTGTCTTGATCTAATTTAATTCTTATTGTACAATTATTTTCATAATAAGACGAATTATTTTCATTCAGTTGAAGCTAATAGCAGTAATAGTTTATTCTATATTTGTTTTCAATCTACAATCTACAAATATTTGTTTTCAATCTACAATCTACAAATATTTGTTTTCAATCTACAATTTTTAAAAATATAATCTTTCCATACAGATCTATTACAGCTTGCCCTCGCCTCGACATTTACGCCAAGAAACGACTTTGGCAGATTAATTACGACTGCATAAGCATATCAACAGAATTGCCGATGATGTCAACTGACGACAGTGATGACACAATGAGAATGACGGACATGACAATCGAAGAAACATCTTTGGCAGAAAACAGACGGTCGACATCGAGCGAATCAACAATTGTGCAAACATCGGAAATGAATGTCACGGAAACAAGGCCAGAAGAAGCGGAGGATATTACAGAGATATCGGAAATTTTTGAAGAAACAATACCGATTAAATGACGATTGTAATTGTGATTGTTGCAAAGAGAAAAATAACTGTGGAATAATGGAAGAAATAATTAATAAGATATAACGTAAGATATAACTAAAAATATTACAAAAGATGAATAAATTTATGAAAGTTACGAAAAGAGCGAGATAAACAAAGATAATAAACTAAATGAGTTTAACACACTTGGCCAAATTATTATACTACTAATAAGATTTTTCAGCAATTATTACACATTTTTTATATTTTATTTTTTGTCTAAATATAATTTTTTATTATGAATATAATAAATAGATAAATACTAATAAGTAATACAAAAATTAAAAATAAATTTCATCATTATTATTATTAAATTATTCTTCAATAAAATAATTTATTAATTATTTTATCAAAACATACGAATTTTTATTATCAAGTGATAGATATTAAACGAGTGACATTGAGTGATATAAAAAAATGATGAAAGCTGCGTATAAATTTTTATTTGATATTCACAATTTATTGACTAATATTATATACTAATCGATTTTTATAATACACAAGTAAGTTATCGTTTCCTCTCAAACTTCCACCTATAAATAGGAGCGGCATCCTTCGAACCAGATTTCACTAGTTTCGGTTTCCTGACTTTCTTATCTTTCAGCGCTCTGCGTATCTCAAGTTTCTGTTGCACGACTGTAAGTTCACGTTCCCTATCAATCCTCTTTTCAAGTTCTTTATAAGTCATGTGTTTTTTTTGCTCAAACTTAGCAATAGTTTTGTTATCCAATTCCGGTAGCTTCATATTTTTGATTGCACTTAAAGTAGGCCGATTTGTGCGTCTGGACAGAAGCGCTGGATGTGTATCTAATTTCTTGGCTAGGTCAAAATTCTTGATCTCAACGTCATCCAAGAAAAAGATATGCTGATTCTGTGTCTCGTTGGCTGCATCAATCATATGCAACTGACTTTGCAACTTGTCTATCTTTTTCGCCTCAATGTTCCTCTTGTATGCTACATATCTGAGATCTTGTGTCTCCATTAGCTTGATTTGTTCGGGTGTGTGCTGATCCTCCTTGTCCTTCTCTCGATGAACGCCATTCACCACTTTGGAATTAATCATATGAAAATGAAACTCATCTGGATTCTTATTCAGTGCACGCTTTCTTAGGAGTTTGATTGTCGCTCGCTTTTCCTGGAAGTCCCTGGCTCTGATAATGTAGTCTTTCTTTTTCTCTAACAGTCCCAGATGTTTGCGTGCCTCTGGTTGGTGACGTTCCCGGTGAGTCTTCTGACTCATCTTCGCAGCTTTCTTCCACGATGACATTTTAATTTGTTGCTCTCTGAAAAGCAAGATTATTGTAAGATTATTACAGATGTTCATTTGAAAGTGAAATAAATGGATGAATATAAATATAGTTAATAGTAGATAGAACACTAATCACACAGATAATATCTATATTATGCAGCTTACTTTTTTGTATTCACGAAAAAAATTGCTTCATCAACAATAATAAGAGCTGATCATCTCTATATCACATAACCTCACATCTAACAGAACATGTGCTTCAAGTGCACAGAGTAATAATTCGTGCCCAAGCGCTCATTCTTCACACCAGCACACACATACTCATACACCATCATACATAATGAAAAGCATACATTTCTAATAGCCAATTGGCTGCGTTCAGTAGAGAAAGCAGCCTTGCAACTATTATAAAATTCTTCAATATGATTGATTTATACATTTAGATCTATAAAGAATCAAAAGCAAGAACCAATCATATTGAAGAATTTTACACAGTTGCAAAGTTGCTTTTTCTGCTGAACGCAGCCAATGAGAACGTGATATCATGGCGTGCCGCGCCATTACTTTGATTATTTGAATTAAGCCTTATGTCATAATTATTTTATTTATTTTTGTGCTTGTAATTATATCTGTGTAGCTTATTTTATAATGTGCTCTTTGTTTCCTGTTTCTTACTTTTTCTCTTTTTGCAACCGTTTTATTGACAATTGCATTTCTTGTATGTGTTTTCTGTTTCTTCCAAAGTTTTTAACATTTATCTTAGACAACATAAAACAAAAAACCGGATAAGAAGCAAAAAAAACAAGATGTAAAAAAAATAGTAAAAAGCAAGAAACAGGAAACAAAAAGCACATAAGAAGCAAAAAGATAAGATGTACAAAATAGTAAAAAGCAGAAAAATAAAAAGTATATTGTAGAATAAGCTTGTGTGTTTGCAATATATAATATAATTTGGTTTTATCTTTTGTCATAATAAAAATTAATTATTCACAATTCTTTTCATTTTAATATTAACGCTTTCTCAGGAAAGGAATATATATAAAAGGGGTAATTAATGAGGAATAATAAAAAATCGAAAAGGAGAGATATAACAAGAAATATAAAGATATAGTTATTGATAGGATACCGGTTTATCTAAAAAGCGAAAACCTGGAAACGAAGAAAGGAGATGAAGACTGCAGTCGATTTGGACGTTTTCAGTGTTTTTCAGTATTTCTATTCTTATTTTATATTCAATGAACGATAAAGGATATCAAAAGGCTTCAAAATGTCTGTAACATCGCGTTGACGGTACTCTTAATCTTGAAACGAGATGAAAATTACAAAAGTGAGCGAATTTACTAGAATATTGATAATTTTTTGGTCAACACCTAGTAAATTTGCTCACTTTTGTAATTTTCACCTTGTTTGAAAATACAGAATCCCCCGATCCCTTGTTGTCATACCACTCAATTTGACATGAAAATAAAAATATCTTTTTTTAGTTTATTTACGATGTTATAATAAAATAAGCAACTATGTATAATTGTTCCAGAAATAAACTTAATACATACATACATAAAGGAAAAGCAATTTTTCAACGTTGTCGATAAATAAAATTGCTTTATAATACGTGCTACAGCCACAAATTGCGAATAAAGATAATGTATAATTATGTACTGTATATGTAATGATAATTTATATTTATGTACTTTTCTTTCAAATAAAATCTTTCATATAATTTTTTCATATAATTTTTCAGAATTTTTATCTACATTTCAGGATTTTTCAGAAATTATAATCTATATTTTTTAAGAAAATTTCTCAAATTCTTTCTTTACACAAATAGAAACACTTTTCAAAAATACTGAGAAAGTCTATATCTTTTTTATAATTCTTCATATATGTGAATTCTGAAATATTCTAAGATTTCTATAAGATTTCTCATCCTATTATGCTAAAAACTTATAAAATCTGAAAAGTTAAGATATTTTTTCAAATATAATAGAATGAGACATTCATCTTATAAAAATCTTGGAATATTTTATAATTTATATATATAAAAAATTCTAAGAAAGAATAGAACTATATTCTATATCAAAACATAAATTCAACATTCAACAAACAATAAATTATCCAATTAAATATATCTGATAAGAATGATACTTTACCCAAACACGTGTTATAGAAAACACACATAGTATTCCAAAATATCAATAGTCAGTACCAATAAATTCGGAATATGTATATTTGAAATAATTAGAAACTATTTCCTTTGCTGCTTTTAATTTTCTGTAACTTATAATTTTAATATTTTTCAAATCATGATATTCTGTAGCTGATTTGTCAAGATAAAGCCAATTTTTGTGTAAAGTTTGGGATTGCTTCTATCATTTTGTGTTTAATCTTTCAATACAATTAATTAAAAAAACGTGAATAACTTGATGAATACATTGTTTAAATACTTCTATACATTTAGAAATAAATGTTAACTTATATTACAAATACAAATCTATGTAATTATTATATAGTTGCTAATATTAATATACTTATTTATTGCCTCATAGTACAGATTTAACGTATCCATTAGCATTACATTTCAAAAATGTATTCCTCTTGCAACAATTGTTAATAAAGTTTTTTTTTAATAACACGATTAAGAAGATACTAAACATTTGTTTAAAATGAGTCCATTGTAGATTATATTTGACATTAAGGTTAGAAATCGTGGGTTCTCAACTTATAATTTTACAAGTGACATATAAATGCGAAAGTATCAAGATTTGCAAAATTTAATATTGGCATTTTTATATTTATATTTAAAATTTAGCTAGTTTTCTAAGGATTTCAAAGATGCAATAGAAAGTAAATAATTAAAAGTATAAATAATTACTTTTAAGTTTATTTTTAATGTCGTTAAACACACGTGTATATAATATGTTATTAAATATAAATTTATAATATTATACTATATAAAATCATCAGCGTTGTCTAAAGTCGTATGCTAGAAGCTTGCACATAAGATTTGAATGTTGTTCTTGGATATTATCGATAACGTCCAAGGATTCTATTAAATTTTAAGAGCGAAGTATATTCCATAAAGTAATTCACAATTATTCTATCTTTATTTAATTGAAATAAATAACAATGGACCTATATGTGATATATGTTCACACAGTGATTTTGACTATAATTAATTAGGATTTTATCCATCTTCAAAAAAATTTTCACACAAAAATTTCTCAAAATAATGGAGCTCCGATTAAGTCCGACATCTAGTAACGCAATGAATTATTTAACATTCAAAAGTTATTAGCGACTGTAAAAAATCGCATTTCTATTTATTTCTCCTCGCACCATTCATTCTCCTTGCGCACTTGTTCTTCTTCAGAAGCTGTAAAGTCATTCTTGATATTGAATGTTTTGCGAATCTCTTCAGGTGTCTTGCCTTTGATCATATTAGCAACAGTTTTGCATGTAACATCCAAAAGACCTTTTATATCAAGATAATTAGCTGCCAAAATCAATTCAAAGAGAGTCCCTTGATCCACCTAAACAACACAAATTAAAAGTTTTAAAAAATCTAATACTTTCAACAACCTTCATTATTATTCATTATGAATTTTTATTAAGTATTTATATATTAACATATATTAAAACACACACACACACACACACACACACACACACACACACACACACGTGCGCGCACGCACGCACGCACGCACGTACGTACATAGGCACACATATACATTTTTGTACATTACTGTAATGTCATTTTATAAAATTCAGCAGATATTCACTTTCAAGAAATCTGCATCCCAAGAGCTAATGTCATCAGTACGCTTCTCTTTGTTCTCATCATCTTCTGGTGGTGGAGGGTCATCCTTGTGATACGTAGCCCATTGTATGACCTTCCTTAGTATTGCAGAATTTACATTTGGCAACGGTACAACCTCTTCCTCATCTTCGTCCATACCGAGATCTTCCAACATAGTCTTGATAGTAACTGAACACTTTGCTATCTCAACATCGACTTCGAATACCTCGCCATCAGAGCTTTGTAACTTTATGTTAGGCATCTATACAAAAAACAGATTTGATGGTAGACCAAACAAAGTAATATTTTGAAACAGGGTTTTACAATATTTTTGAAGATTCTTTTACAAACTGAAAATAATACACTAAATCCTATTTTTTTTTCTAAGTTTTTGGCAAAGTAATTCATGATAACTTAAATAGGCAAAATTTAAATGGAAGATTATTTTGTACGTTGACAATATTTTAAAATTTTATGTATAAGAAAACAAGAAAGAAAAGGTTCAGATCAAAATAACTACTAACATTAACTGCTTTCCGTGTAGGACACGATATAATTATATCTTCAATAAATAACAAAAAATAACATTTGAATCAACTGTGCTTTCTAAAAACAAAAAAACAGCTATCATAAGCTTTATATTCATAATGCTATAAATTGCTCAGAAATTTTGAATGAAGAAAGAATTGAACAATTGCATTGGTCAAGTGGTCGAAATTGTTCGAATGTGATTTGTTAATTTTCCAAGATCTTAAAAAATAATTTCTAGCATCGTGTGATTTAAGAGAAATTTTTATAGTATATGTTTATCTAAATCTAACATTTTGCAATGCATGTAAAAAACGACTCGTGTAAAAATAATTTCAATTTCATTTTTCTAATGACTTCTAATGATTGGAAAAGTATTTCCAACTCAAGGATTTTTTCTGCGCACAAAGCAAAAGGATACAACAACGTCATTAACCTAGCTCTCTTAGCACAATCCTAATTCGCCATTTTATCATTTGTTATTCTCGAAGCTTCCGTTTCACTATATATGTCTTAAACGACCGATAGACATTTTTGTTTTGCTTGTTTGCCTTCTCTGTCGTACATAATCACATAGGAAAATTGACTACCTTTTTAATTGCAGAGAATGAAACGTCGATTCAGGAATAAATGTCTATTAGTTCGTCGCCTGTCGCTGCTTCGTACGAACGCGTTTTCTCCTTTGTCGCTACTTTCTCTTCTTCTGATCCTTTCGTAATCTATTTTTGAGTTTTAATTCACGATAATCCTCAACTAACATACACAGGTGCGTTCCTCTCTACTTGTTTGAATTGTTCCTGCTTTTTCTAGATGTTGATGACCATTGTAGGATTATAGACGACTGACGATTGACGGATCACGAAAGTAAAGAAGGAAACACGGCAAGTGAGATGGCGCGGTTGGCAGAACGTTTTTTTCTGCTTGATGCATCATCTACAGTCATTTAGAAAAACTAAAATTCAAATGCGAGTTGACCGTATGCTAGGGCTGCGGTCGATTTGGATGCTTTCAACGCTTTCACTACTTCTATTCTTATTTTACGTAAAATGAACGATAAAGACAGAATGATGATTACAAGCGCTTAAACCGTGTCCAAATCGATTATAGCCTAGATAACATTACCTTTTCTCTAGAAATCCTGGAGACCTGGAGATTCTCAAACATGAGAAAGTTGCGCATTGATTGCGCCAAGTTTCAGAAAATATCGCCTTATATTTATATACTTGCATTTGTGTTACTTTTAAATTTCAATATAATTAAAATTAGATATTTTAAAGATATATTAATAAATAAATTTTTGTACATTACATGTAAAAATAATGTATGCGAGAAGTTTAGTTTAACAATTTTTTTATATAAAATTATTATTTTGAAAATTTAAAGATATATATCTTGAAATAATAAAATTAAAATTACAAAAATAAACAAGTTTACTGGAATATTTATAATCTTATTATAGATTTAAATTTTTTAAATAATTTTGTAAAAAGAAGTGTTAAATTAAACAATTCTTCTCGCATGCACGTAACAAAAAGAAATTTATTTATTAATATTTTTAAAATATTTAATTTTAATTATATTGTTGAAATTGGAAAGTAACACAAATATAAGTATGCAAAATATGTATGGCACGTATTCCTGAAACATGGCGGACGAATCAACGCACGATTTTCTTATGTTGTGTCTCTTATTAAGGTTGGGTTTTTATCTAACACTATGACATTTATTTTCAGCGTCGTAATAGGTCACACAATCAAAATTGATGCTTGATATTCGTCAATTTCTATCACGTGACTTATTTTGACGTCGAAAATAAGCGTCGAGTGTCGGCATGAAAACCACCTTTAGGAGGATCTCTACTTTCCTCCATAAGATAAGTGCATCATTCATAATGTACGTGCATCATGCTTTTTTCTAGGATTGAGCGTCGTAAGATAAAGAAGACACGACTTTGCATTCTCGAAGCGCTTTAAATTTATTTAAAAAATTTCAAATACTTTTTGTGCGATAGAAAGTTCAATTTTGATAGAAAATGGGAAAGACTTCGAAGGATAAACGCGATATATACTACAGAAAGGCGAAAGAAGAAGGATGGCGAGCTCGGAGTGCTTTCAAGTTGCTTCAAATTGATTCGGAGTGTCATATTTTTGATGGTGAGTATAATAGATTTAGCAATTAATAAATTTTTCTTTTTAATTATCACTTTTTATCCTAGCTGTTTCATATAAATTAAGATTATATATGATTTAGATAACGAAAAAAGAATGTATGAAACTAAAAATAATAAAAGAGAAAAATATTTTTCTCTTTCAGGAGTATCTAAAGCAGTGGACCTGTGCGCTGCACCTGGAAGCTGGAGCCAGGTCTTAGCTCGCAAGCTAACGTAAGTGAAACTTTATCAAAGTTTAAATATTACATAAAGTCCATTCTATTATAATAAGAAAATATTCTTAATTTGTCAAATAATTGTATATTTACAGAGAGAACTATAAAAAGGCTTTGGAAAATGGTCCTGCACCTAAACCAAAAATTGTCGCAGTTGATTTACAAGCAATGGCACCCTTGGAAGGAGTTATTCAACTGCAAGGTGACATTACTAACAGTAGTACAGCAGAACAGATCATTGCACACTTTGATAACTCCCGTGCAGACTTAGTTGTGTGTGATGGAGCACCTGATGGTACATATCTTATCACTTTTTGTTCTTGCTAACACTATATAGATTTTCTGAAATAATAAATTTTATTTTGATCGTAGTGACCGGTTTACATGATATGGATATATTTATCCAATCACAGCTGTTACTTGCTGCTTTGAACATAGCTACATACATCCTGAGACCTGGAGGAACATTTGTCGCAAAAATCTTTCGTGCCAAGGATGTGTCGCTTTTGTATGCTCAATTAAGAATATTTTTTCCTTACGTCTATTGTACGAAACCCAGCAGTTCTCGCAACTCAAGCATCGAGGCGTTTGTAGTCTGTAAGGATTACAGCCAACCAGAAGGTTATGAACCAAATATGTTGAATCCTTGGATGATGGAGGAGTCATGGGATTTCGATAAATTGACAGGAGTGAATAGGACCATTGTTCCGTTCATCGTATGTGGAGATCTCAACCAGCCCGATTCCGATATGAGCTATCCACTAAATGTGAGTGTGACATATATTCTCATTTAACTGTGAATTAAATAGGTTAAAATAAAATAGAAGGAAATTCCTTGCTATTCTTTTGCATTTTCTTTTTTATATATTTTATTTATATTATTATATCTCATTCTATCTTGTTCGTAAATATTCTCAGTATGACGGTAAGGAGTACAAGTACCACGAACCAGTGCAAACCCCCATAGCACCGCCTTACGCGGAAGCATTGTTAATGAATAGGAAAAGAGCTGAGAAAAGTGCTTCTACTTCCAATGAAAACAACGTTGATGTCGACTTGAGCGCATTGGATATCAAAGCGGCGATAGAATGCGAAAATGAATCATCAATATCTGAAATAAAATTGATTTCTACAAATAATGACTTTGACAATGAACCGAGTACGTCCACGAAAGTTATACAGGATGAAAGTAGCGAAGAGGAAATAGTCATCGGATTACAAAATTTATATCAACTTGATATTTCTGATCACTACACTGACTTCAGTGAGAATAACGATGAAGCAAAATGCACAGATGAGACATCTGAAGTGTTGATCGCTTCTAGTGTTTCTAGTGTTTCAGATAATGACTGATCCGAATTTAATGAAAATTGAATATTGAAGAAAAAACAGACATATACATTGATATGTCACAATAGTTAAACTTGTATTTAAAGAAGAAGAAAATACGGATAATAACTGAATGCACTACGAAACAATTAATTTATTCCTTCGTATTATATATATATAATTATTATTTAAATATATAAAAATTTTTATTACATTGTTATCTTAAAAAATAAACTAATCTCTGATCTGTTAATTTAATTTCCAGAAATCGAACATCTATCGAAAATAGATTCCTTAATTTATATTGTTGAATAAAGTTTCTTTATTTTTTTATTTATCTAAAAAATTATTTAGATCTTTTTATAAATTTAAACAAAAAAAACAAATATAATTTTTAATTATTTTATTCTAAGTTTTTCTTTCAATTTGCAATTATAAATATAAATTAAAAATATATATAAAATCTATTGAATATAGAAATCTATTGAATATAGAAAATACGTATAATCTGTTATAAATGCTACAAATTATAGACCTTGATTTTTGTTTATTTTTATATCTACAATATATACTTACACATATTCGTTTACATTGTTATTATCCTATGAATGTATTGACGAATTATTTGTCGTTGAACAATTAGTAAACATTTGATCGTTTTAGCAATTACATCTCGATATGTTGAAAGACAAAGTATTTACTAAAAGCGCTATATATCGATTTCCAAAAATTTTTCAATTCGGACAGGCAAACGCAGCTTGTCGATTCTGCAAGAAAATATTTTGCTGCACAAAATGTCGCGATCGCCACGTGGACAAGGTGCATCCCAATATGAACATCGATTGTCCCCTCTGCGCCTCTGAAATATTGCCGATACGACAGTGTGAGTCCACGAAATTGAACTTGGAGGATGAGAAATTATTGTGTCACATAATTGACAAACATTTGCCATTACGTTGCCGGCTGTGCGGTGATTTGTTTGAATCCAGAGAAGATTTCAAGTCCGTTGGTAATTTACGAAGTGAATTAATAATAAGATCCAAACAGTTATTTGCAAAAATAAAGATATCATCCATGGGTTCCATTTAACACTCACAACACGTGAAGTCATTTCACTCTTGTTATTTCATCAAATATAAAACAAGGACAAAAGATTTTCGCAAGGATTGCGAAAGTCGAGCGCAGCCATGATTGAGTTTTAAAGTCAAATTTTTAAGGACAAATTTCATTAAAATTCTATCAATTTAGGCGCTTATTACCTTCAGAAAATATTTAATTATTATTATTATATAAAATACACATATATTATGTGATACTTCAGTATCACATAAAGAATTTAATATAACTTCTCTTTCATTCTTTTATTAGACAATAAATATTACGGTCTGTTAGAAATATATAGAAAGAAATGAATCTATCAAATACATGATATTTTTTTATCTATTTTATAAAATTTTATTTTTATTTGTAAAGTTTTGTCTCTATTTTAAAGTCTATTTAAAAGTTTTGTTACTTAGCATCGAAAATAGCACGAAAAAGATTATAATATAGAAAGTCAAAATTAAAATGTTTAAGTTTAAAATGTAAAAGTTTATAAGTAATAAAGTAAAAATTCTTTATTGTAACATTTTCTAAATGATATGTAACGTGTAAATTTTTGAAATCTGTAAATAGACTTTTTATATTCAATGTTAAGTATTTTTTATATTAAATTTCACATTTTTAAATGAAACTTTAGGTGCGTGCAAGTGGTTTGAACGTTGGAATTGTCTAACATCACCATCCAGCCACGAGCAGCTCGAGAAGAAATCAAAACAGTCTTCTATAAGCGAAAGCGACTGTAACGGCAGTAGATTTTGCACGCCGCCGGAAATCTATCGCAAGACCAGCACACCAATGCTTCTTGGTCAAAAGACTGGCTTTGAGACATTCTCCGTACCGGATTTCAGTTTTAAAACGCCTAAGACGGACTCGTCGTCGATCGCACAGGTCGCGATTTCGAAGACGCAGACGAGCGATACGCAATTCTTTAGTTGTCTGCTGTACAGCTCAAACGAAGAGACGACGCCTTTTAGGATCTGCAAAGAAGAACAATTCGCTAAAAGTAATTCAGGCAGTAGACCGAGCGTCATGGAACAATTCGCTAGGAATAATTCAAGCAATAGACTGAGCATTATGGAAGTAGAGCAAGAAAAAATTACAAACAACGATACTAAGATAATAACTGCGAATGTAAATGAAGTGTTGTCTCCTGTAAATATGGACTTGACGCGGACCGAGGGTGGCATCCTGCAGGACTCGCCTATGTCAGATGATGTTTGTGAGGATGTCATGAAGAAGGTAAGATTCTCTGATCGATATGAAACCGCGGCGGAGTTTGGGGACTTGATGGAGTCCTGTGTGCGAACTATTCTCAACATGTCGATGGAGGAGAATGAGTCTCATGACGCGCAAAAGAGGGCTGCTGCAGCAGAAGATATTAAAGACGCAAATAAGAGAATGCAAATGAACAGCATAGAAAACACGAACACTCTGAAGGTCACGAATGACAACCAAGCTGAAGATTCAACGCGTTCTTTAATACAACCCCCGGAAAATTTTTTAAACAATTCGCAAATCGGGATTGTGCAGGACAACACGAAAAATATAAAGAAGGAGAATCAAAATGCTGATGTAAACAATGAAGTAAACAATGGTTGGTCGATTATAAATCAAGATTCCAACAGAGTGTTGATGATGGTGCTGATGGAGAGCAATGCAGGAGGATTGACCACCGAGTTGATGCCTTTGATCAGTTCAGGTCTACAGAAATTGCAAGAACAACTTGTATCAAATCGTCAGTCTCTGAATACGGCTGAATCTACTAAGATTTGTAGAAGATCTATTACGACGATGAAGATGAGTGTCGAGAGTGTAGAATCTGTAGAGAATTATTCTGCGGATAATGCAGGGAAAGGACAGTTTGCGTTGTCTTCTCCCGTAGAAAGCAGCGAAAATAGTAATAATGGTGGATTTCTATCATCCGTCGCGCAAGCTGTAAAGCACGCCTTAAAAAATCTATCTGGTCAGTTAAATTTTCAAAATCATTTACAAATGAACTATTTAAGCAATTGAAAGATAAGATGTCATGTTCGCGCGATAACTTTAACTTTTAGCTTTTTTCGAAATTTCAGTTCTGGGTTTGAGAGTACCGAAAAGCATTGAAGCAACTGAAGTAATCCAACGACGAGAGATCGTCGAGAAATTGTCAACCTCGCCGAAATTATCCAGCGATGCCAGCAATAGTCAAGTTCGTCTTGGTAAACGGTCCCGTGAGACCACCGAAGTGTTCTTGAAGGAAGATCCAACTGCATTTTCACTGGACACAAGAAGTCCCCTCGCGAAACGTCAGAGGAGATGGTACAAGATGATTAGAGGACGCCTGCCGATTAACAGAATGCGGAATAGCCGCGAGACAACTTCGCCCAGAGGAATATCAAAAGAGACACAGGTTTTCAGTCAAGGATCCTTGACTGTGGGCGACACAGTCTTGCCGCTTCCTGCGAGAGCATATCGAACTACAGACAATGCTTCTTATAACAAAAAAAAGATAGATATTACTGAATTAAGCAATAAGTAAATCAAAGAAAATCGAACAAAACATCGGTAGGTTGTTCGATAGGAGGCTGCGGTTAACAGTGATGGTGGGGCGTATTTGATCAGTGGTAATTTTGGAGGTATCATACTGTCATTGTGGAAGAGACAACGGCAAACGTGACATATGCTACCAGAGTCTCCCAGGTTACCGTAAACCCCAAAAAGAGAAATCGATTCCCCATTTCATAGTTTATCTAGCGTACTAATCAGTATCTTTAAAATTTTTTTTAATTTTTTTATAGCATGACTTATTAAAATTAAAACTGCTTTGTATTGTGTTCTAATGTTTTGTTGTGCATTTTTAAAAATGGAATCTCTATTGCGAGAAACATGAGAAATGGTTATGCAATTGGTAGATCTTTAAAAAAAAACCGATTAATTAATTTTTGTTTGCTGTTAATATAAATTTGTTTTAGAAATAATTTTAATAAGATATTTTTTTGCGTAGAATAGTTGTTTGATTTTTTATTTTTAGTGAAATTATTTTATCTTTTATATTATTCAATAAAAAACTATTTTTATTTATAAAAAAACATAACACTGATTTCTCATGCAATTTTACTTAATATTTTGCAGAGAATATTTATCAGGAGATTTTATTGAAAATTGAAACTGATTTGAAGTTTGGATTCATCCCATCTATGTTTTATTTCTATTTATTTACTTTGGATGCTTTTCAATTGCAATATCCCTTTTATGCATACAGTGATACAAATTGTGTTCCAATTGCTGTAATCATCATCACAGCACTACACATCCATACTTAGTCCGTCGGCTGTGTAAACTTGTATTTTCTAATGATTGAATAGTTATTACCTCAAGCAGAACAACAAGTCATGATAATGTCAAAGTGATATTAAAATGAATCGGAAATGATTAAAAAAAATGACTGTTAGTGATCATTTTGGAATCATTCTGTTTGGATAACAGTGGCCATATATAAATAAAAGAAGAAAATGCGGAAGAGAGGGAAACATTGGTTTCCATTACTATTACGGATTAAAAAGATGGTATGATATTAAAAAATGAAACTTTATCCGCGCGTGCGAAATCGTGTGCGTAATTTGATGCATTTAATTTCAGTTAGTCGTGCACAATGCTACACATTATACATTCCTGTGTATGTTCATGTCAAAATGTATTAAAAAGTTGGAAAAAATTCTTTAATTTTTGTAAAAAACAAATTGAAATTTAAAGTAATATAAAAAAATTAATCGAAATTCAATTATTTTTAAATTACTGTTTTATTTAAAGGATTAAAAAGGATTAAATCTATATAATTCCATTAGAAATAAAATTCTATTAGAAAATTTTCTTAAAACAATAGAAGATTCAGCATGCCAATTTTATATTTTATACTGTTATATCAATTTTATATTTTTTTGTTATTTTATTATATTGTTATACATATAATAATTTATTACAGTATATTGAACATGAAATTTTTATTTTAGAACTCGCAAAGCACATTTAATACATAATGATGTTTTATATATAAAGTTACATAGATATGTTTGTATTCTAAAAAATTATGCGGTTTAAAAATGGATAAATTACACTAAATTGTTTTAATATTTTAGATATATTAGGTATGTGTTGCAATTATTTATAAATAAAGGCAATTTATGATCTTTTTTTTAAATATTGTATTTTCATTATTTGAATCTTCACAAATTAAATCTGTATTTCTTTTTCTTCTTACATTAGGCCTCTAGCCTGTATTACACCTTTCTCATATGTTTGTGGCGCACACGCTGATTATTCAATGCCACAAGCATATGGAATCTACAGTTTTAATGCTGATTCCGAAAGTGTTTCTGTGGGCAAGGATATTCTCGGGAGATTGCCGGTCTTTTCCGAGAGGAGACTCGAACATAAAAATTTTCTACTAGGATAAGTACTGCGATCGAATCCGAGATCTCTGACATGATAGACTAGTGCGCTGTCTGTTATCCCAAACAACACGACTATTTGTCGGCTTATAATCGACTTTTTTCCAGTTGGCATAGTCGCCTGTTAACTTAAAGTCGATTGTTCTTAATTGACGTAAATCGATATTAGAATGCCGACTGTTAGTCGATTTTTTTTGAGACATTTGTCAAATATTAGTTGACTATTAGTCGACATTCGGTCAACTTATAGTCGACTTCGTGTTGTTTGAGATGCCACGCTTGCGCTTATTTCTGTATTTGATTTATAATTAAATTAAAGACATAAATATGTGTCATGCCAATCTTGCAATATAATGACTTTAATCGCGGAAAAACCAAACATTACGAGCATTTAATATTGTTCGAAACAGTTGTGGTTCTTTCATTTCTTCCACGCTATTAATAACTTATGAATTAATAATAGAAACATCAGATTATAGAAATTACCACATTAAATACAGCGTTTTAATGTAAAGAGTATATCGATTGGAAGAAAATAATCAAATGCGAAAAAATCAAGTTATAAATATTGCTTTTTCAAGATAATCTTTCGGTAACGTTTGATTTTTTCTACAGTCAATTATTTTATTCTAATTATAAACACAATCTTAAATCTTTATATTAAAACACTGTGTTTAAAATGTGTTAATGTCTAATTGACGCTTTTAATTAAATTCTTATCTTAATTTGTTATTAATTGCGCATATTAATTATCCATTTTATTAATCTCATCGGAAGTGTTTATAGATACGTCGAGTTTCATCTATATAAATTAAGTTAAAATATAATATAGTCTAACGAAAATGCATAAGACGGATAATCCATTATGTGTCATTGCTTCGTCGATTGGCAGCCTCATTCACAATTTGACTTCGTTTTTACATAAATTATTAATAACAGTTTATCGCTGAAAATGCTATGGTAGTTATTATCTAACTAAAAATTCTGACTGAAAAAACATTTCTAAATTGATTATATCTGACAATATTGTACTTTTATTTTTGTACGTAGTCTCGCTATTTAATAATATACCAATTATCGACTTAGTTTTAGAAAATATCTCAAGTAAGTAGTAGTGTCTTATTGAGAGGAATACTTGAGACATTCCAAAAATGGAATTTTTTAAAGCATTAAGATTAGTTTTTAATTCTACGTTCTTTATGTTTAATAAAAAATTTTATAAACAGATTTTTGGATTACCTGGGTTCACCATTATCTCCCTTAATGTCTAATATTATGTAAGATTTAGAGTTGTGTTCGCTAAAAAAATTGTCAGTGTTTGTCCTCTTTTTTTATGGAAGATATGTGATAAACATTGTTTTAGTTCTTGATATCTTGAATATTGAATGAAATCTAAATACATTCTAAATACTTTTATAACTTTTATCATCTGAGATTAAGATTCACTATGGAATTTTGGGAGCAATACATTGAATTTTTTGGATGTTTGCTTGATTAAGAAGGGAATTTTCTCTCATTTTTTTATTTTGATATCATAAACTTACATTTTCAGGTTGATTTTTGAATTATTTTTTTTGCCCCTTTTTCATCCCCTTTCTTAAAAGATAGGTACAATAATCAGTCTAATTAATAGGATATTATCATATTCTTTTCATTATAATAATTTTGATAATATCATTAAGATTCTAAACAATGATTATCCTTTGAGTTTAATCTTTTCAATAAAGAAGTCTCTATAAAAAGTTTGATCAATTAAATCACAGTGTCTGAATGTCAGAAACATAGTGAACAGACTTTGTGAAAGTGAACAAAAAACAATGTTTTTTCATTCCCTGACATCTGACAAAATTAGGAATTTTGTTAATAATTTGCTGAAGTAATTGTTATAATTTGCTGAAGAAGACTCCAAAGTGAGTCGAAATGTTCATGTAATTTTGTTTAATAGAATAAAAATAACAAAGAACACAATTCTTTATTTTATGTACCAATGACAACACTGCATTCTTAATCCGTCCTTGGTATTCTCTACTTCTTGTTCGTTAACAATGTTTCTTTAGTACGTATGGCATATAGAGATATTAATAAATTAAATAGTTTTATTAAGGTACAAAAAGATATTCTGCCAACGTTATCTTATTTCAACGTGATTTATAAAATCGATTGTAAGAATTGTGACGTGTCATACATCGATCAAACGAGCAGATATTTAAAAACACACATCTTTCAACACAGAAAAATATTAATAAGAACATGACTCAATCTTTGGTTAATTCTATGTTCTTACATATCATAGAATTGAATTATCTCATGATTTTGATTGAGACTGTTAAAATATTAATTGAAGAATGTTAAATAATAAATTATTATCAGAGATGATTTATATAAAGAAATAGAAACAAAGTTTAAATGACACGTTATTATTAGACGTTATTATTATATAAAAAAAGTTTATATAAAAAAAGTTTATATAAAAAAGAAAAAATTTATGTTAGGTTTGTAGCCCTTTTTTATATTGTTATTTAATTTTATTGAGCCTTTTGACGTATTGTTTTGATTTATTAAATAATTTATTAAAAAATGTTTTTTTTTAATGTTAGTATTGACAATTTTTTCACATTATTTTTATTTTAAAAAATGAATCAAACAATTTAATAACAATATAATTATTCATAGTTTCGACAATTTGTTTGACTTCATGTACAATAAATTATTATTATTTTTCATAAAATCGTGATTCTCCGACATAATAAAAAAATGATTGTATTTCTTATGTAGCAAATCGGACAATTTGATGACCAAGTTTTAACAAGTATTGGACATCTAATAGTTTTAATCATTAACTCATGTAGAGCATTCTCTCTTTAATGCGGTTTTTTCCGAATAATTTATTTTTGATTTTTGCATTATTAATTTATTATTAATTTTTGCGTTATTAATGCAACGTTTGAAATGTATACGTTTATTTGCTTAATAAATGATGTTGTAATTTACACTCGAATATCCTTGGCTCATTATTGACATTATTTATCTTGTTAAATTTAATTATTTGAGCTTATTTTAATTTTGATTTTAAAATATAATAGATATTTATTTGATCAAAATTTCATTATCTCCTTTTTTCATTTTTAAAGATGTATTAGGTATGGGAAAAAGTTCGTTTCCCATTAGATGTAATGGGAAAAACGCCACGAACTTTTTCCACACCTAATATTATTTATTTTGAATGATTTAGAATACATATAATTTTTATATTAAAATTTAAAATAATTATTTTATATTAAAATTTAAAATAATAATTAGACATAAATATAAGAATGATTAGAACGAATTAATTAAAAATTTATGATATTAATTAATATGTTAGAGACAAAAACATGTTTCAAGAATTTATTGCTTAATAAATATTGCATCATTTTGGAGGCTGATCTCATTAAAAAAAAAAGGAGTTATCGTATGACGATATTTTGACATCGTCAAAATATACGATACGTCATACGATAACTCCTTTGATTATGTATATTGATCTTTTAAATTGTATGATTATGTATGTATTGTATGATTATGTATGTTGTATGATTATATATATTGATCTTTTAAATTGTATGTAATATTGTTATTACATTAATTATCTATCAATTTTATTAATCTCATCGGAAGTGCTTGTAGATATGTCGGTTTAAATTAAAGTTTATTATTTGAATTAAAAATTAAAAGCATAAATATATACGAGTAAAGTTTTGTTATAACTACTTAAAAATATTTAATTTATTTCTTGAATTAAATTTCTCGATTAAAAAATGTTAATCTTTTCGACTAGTAAATAATAATAATGAGATAATGAGAGAATAATAATCATTTCTTTTTTACAGGCGAGGCACATAAGAAAATGAAGAGATGAGCTTACTTTAATTAATTGAGTTCATCTTAACAACATTGCATACAATGTGATACATGTCGCCGAAGGTTCTTAGTGAACCATGGCCCTCTTTTTTTCTCTAGGAAATGTCATTGAATCAATAATATTACAATGCCACGTTGATACTTTTCGATCATACTAATATAAAAAGGTAAAAATTATTATTCCGTGATAAAATCATTAGTCAAAATCTTGACTTCGCTGCACAAGTAGATTCACAATGTTTTTCATACTCAATTGTGTAATTTTCGAATTTCGTAATAAAGGCAAGAAGAATATATTATTTTATTTCTTATCTTTTATTAAAATGTTATTTATTAGCCGCACAAATATGTTTTTATTGAAACATCATTTCATGTTTTATCATATTGTCGCTTCTTTGAAGCATGATAACAATGAGTGATCGATGACTGACATCAATTGTTATCTTTCTCGAATATACAAGATGTATTAAATGATATCTTTATAGTATAATGTGTAAGAAATAAGAATTCTCTTAAAGAAACATGCACATTTACTTTCACAAATATACAGCCTAAATTTATGATTCGGGCTGAATCATAAAATCAGGTTGAATCATAAATTTGAAGTAACATTGTTATAAATATTTGCAATAATTTATTAGATTGAGTCAACATTACATTTTCTTAAAAAAATAAGTTTTACACATTATTTCTTTGTTTTTTAATTCTATTTCATTTATTACTTAATTTTATTGAAAACATTATTTGTTTCATTTTTCCTTAATTATTTCTTTTTTTTGCTTTTTTTGATTTAATTTTGTATTTTTTTATTTTTATTAACATTTTTTCAGGAATCAATAAAATACTTTTTGCCTTTTCTCTCTTTTATCTTTATTGCTTAACTTTATTATTATTTTTTGTTAATTAAATTTTAGTACATGTGTTTTGTTACGCATAATTATCTTTTAAAAGAATTTTTTATTGATTACTACAAAAATTTTTTCTCTTGTTTGCATTATCGTTATTGAGAGATAAGTTCCGACCAGCTCGATGGTCAGGAGTTGACTAAACGGCAGCTCGAGTCTGAATGACTCAGAACCGCAATGCCGTTGTCAATCCACCGAGTGGTTGCGCTTACGTCGACGGTATATCTACCGATTTCGTTAAGAATTCATTTATTCTGGAACTGAAAGTCGTCGTGAGAGCCATGGTATACCGACTGCGGGTTTTATGTATCTATCGATCGTAATATCGAAGTTTGACGGTGATTAAATTATTTCTCAAGATACTTTGTGATTTTTTTTTGGACAACAATCACTAAGTCTCTTTGCTAATATTTGCTAATTATCGATTTGGAGTTGCACGCTGCCGTTTTAGAGACCATTATGACTTACTTTTATATTGTGATTGTATTTGTGATAAAAATTATTGTATAACAGATTCTTCAATCTACCTCTTACTGGATTCTTTGCGTGAGTATTCTCGCGATTACTTGAAAACTATACATTACATTAAGAAAAAAAGACTCTGTTACATATATTTAATCTCTATTACTCTATAATGTGCAAAGTTTAAGTTAATTCTTTGTTCTAATCATAATTATATTTTATTATATAAAAACTTTCATATATTGCAATAATATTTGATATTTAAATTGAATTATAATAAAACTCCTTTTTTATATTAAAAGATTAATTTTAAAAGATTAATTTTTATATAAAAAGATTAACCATAATAAAGTTTTTTATAGTCCACGATTTGTAATTTTGGGCTTTGACTTGTGATATGTCATTCACGACTATTATCTTTCTTTTTCTATCTTGAGAAAAAGAAAGGTAACTAACATGAACATTAGTATATACTGCCCCAATTACAAATCTTGAATGTAACTATATCACACAGATAATACAAAATTTAATTATCGTTTTCAATTAAGTATCATTCGTGATTTCATTATAGAAACAATAGTTTAGATTATATTACGAAGTTAACTGAACACAGTAGACATTCGTCACGCTTTCTTCATATTTTTTCTACAGATGTTCTAATTTCCATTCAAATCCTATAAAGATTTATATTCGGTGTAAAATACAATTGTACTTGTATTATTATTATATGAAAAATATTTAAAAAATAATTAATTAGTATGGACGACTGCATTTATGTTTGAGTTATTTTGATTGCTTATATGAACAAATATCTTCTGCCATGCGTTATTATTAAATTTAATAGAATGGTTTAAGAGCAAAACGATAAAAGTGCAGTCTCAATCATGAGTCATACTCACAGGAACATACGCTCATGGAATCATTTCTTTTATCAAATGTTAAACAAAAACAAACGATCCTCGCGAACGTTAAATGGAATGCAGACATAGTATTCCAGTCAGTCCGATCTATTTAAGTCGTCACCGTAGAGTCGGCATACCTTGTCGACTAATAATAAATCTCTGTTTTACAAAGACTATATACATAGTAATACTAGATTTGTAATGCTATACAAAGCTTGTAATACTAAATGCTAGTTATTATAAAGTAAAACCATTTAGGATCAATTTCATTAGTAAAACGCTTTAAGTCTTTTCAGTTGTAATTTGATTTAACACTTTGGTGATAAAGGAAAATTATTATATTATTAATTTTATATACATTTTGTTATTAGTAATATTATATAGATTATATTTTATTCGATTTTGTTGACATCAATAGTATCTTTTCATTAGAAGAAATAAAATTACATAGCTTGTCTTATCGTAAGCGATGTTTTTAAATAATTGAAGTGGAAGTCAATATGCACCGAGAAAGAACTTCGTACGTAAATAAAATCGTTTAAATAATAGTCATGGCCCTTGAACAAATTGCAGTACAATAGGAAAGTGAATTGCATTTCAACAATCATATGGAATCCAGTCCAAAGTGTTAGTACTAAGACTAAATTTATTTATTTATTTATTTAACCGATTTGTTCGGGCTTGAGGATTTCATTTGATTGAGTTTCGCTTTAGTAGGCTTCCTTTCTCAATATAATAATAATGTCGCGATTATATTGCACAATCGGGTGAATATTGTTGAAGATGGATCAGTTGTAATCGCGTACGAAATATACGTCAGTCGTGTGTCAAAAAGTCATTGCATGTAAACTGTGCAGCGAATCGTTATCCGTAGCGGATGTGAGTCGTGATAAAGCGCGTGGATTGACATCGGAAATGTGGGAAGTCATTCGGAAATAGATTACTTAAAAAAAAAAATTAACGGCATAAAAATATGACTGACAAATAAAAAAATGAATACAATAACCTCTTGAGAAATATGAGATAACAAAATGAACATATGACTTACTTTATTTTTATTCCGTGCTAAGAAAAGATTTAAAAATTAGAGATTTAAATCATCGACGTGTTTAAAGCAAAAAAAAAATTATGCCAAAATGCATTTGTTGTTTTATTATCTCTCATTCCGTTTTCAACAACCATAATAAGTGCTTTGTTACAAACAAAAATCATTTCAGGAATGTCTATTTTGCTCATTTTTGTGTTATTTCTTTTCTTAGATAACATGTTTTGCAATCTGTGCTGTTTGTTACGACACAATTGCGTGTATAATAAATATGGAAGATAGTGGAAAAGTTTACGCAGAAGTATTGACAAATAAAAAAAAAAGAAAGAATAGATAGACGATATATTTTTTCTAGTTTAAAGTTTAAATTTGCATTTTATTAGAAAAGTATGTTTGCTTATATATCATACAATCATATATTTATAAAATAATGATAAAATTATTGCAGAAATATTTTTAAAAAAGTGAGTATTGGAAAGTTTTGGAGTGTTCCTATATTCAAAATGTTATCTTATATCCTATAATGTCTTACATCAGTGTCTTATAAGTTATATTACATGCGTATTTTTATTATAATATGCGTGCCTGTATCTTCAATTTATGATTTTGTACGTGTCATTTTAAATGACGAAAGCATCGTTTCGCAAAAAATACAGTTTTTGTAAATATCATCTTGTAAAAAATTGTATAAAACAATTTGAAATTCTTCGAGATTCATTTTCATAAAATGCATGTGAATTTCCAGATTAAATTATTCATGCTTATTCAAATGTTACGGAACTTAAATAGCGCGAATTCCACGAATAATAAGATAATCTTGTGTTTCCTCATGTCTGTCTGTGCGAAAATGCGCGATAATTTTATCCTTGAATAATAGCGTAGAAAATGCAGTTTAGTGTAATTTAAATGGAGGCACTTGAAAGTATTAGACATAGAGGTGATCGTTGAATATGCAAATTTATGCAAGAATCTGAGTAAGAGATATAAATATATATGATTAAAAATAATATAAAGTATTAAAATGATATATTATAAAGTATTAAAATGATATATTTATACATATTTTATACAACATAATGCACATGTAAAATATTTGTTATCTTTAAAATAGCCATAAATGTTAATGCACTATTTCTATCTTGAGCATGCATATATTATTATTTTTTAATTCATCAGCAATTACTTACTATTGTCTAATCAGCATAATTATCTTATTCTACTTTTTTCATTAACAGTCGCTGAATTTCGAAGGATTTGCTCTACGCAAAACCTGCATTTGAGAGGAAAATTCACTCATTAGAGATATTCAAATTAAGCGGTAAGGTGATCTTCAATCATTGTTTGTTCCTCAAGTTTTTTTAACCTGATTACACAATTCCAAAATAGAAATAAGCGCCATTTATCTATCGAGAAAACTGCGAGGAGCACAATTTTAAATTCGGTGTCAACAATCTACTATCCTAGTATTCTAAAAGAAGCGCATTTGTGACAGAATTTAAACGCGCGAGCGATAAAAGGAAAAGTTGGAGAAGGAAGATTGAAGAAGTTTCTCAAAACCTGAGTGCATGTACTGTAGAGGGAGAAGGGAACTGAAGATAGAAATTGCAGACTGGCGTTATTCTCGAGCAAAGTGTATCCAGCGCATCATAGGTCATGGATTTATATAATAAAGTCTCAAAGGAAAACGCAACTTGTAAGAAAATTATATTTTGTTACGTTCTCGATTAAATATCAAGAGAATATCTGATAAATATTGACGAAATTGAAGTATTTGTGGTATTAATCTAATATTTATTTTCGAATAGAATATTTTCTCTGTTTATGAAGGAAGACATTGAACTTATTGTTATCACGCGTTCTGTGAATGATTCATTAGTAACTGAGGTATTTTCATATTCATCAACATACAGAAGCCATTGGAGAACTCGTTGCAGAATCAACCGAGATAATATGTATTTTTCTTCATTGCAAGAAGATTCTCTCAATTACGAAGAAAAAGGGACTGTGTTCCATTTCATGTGATTTTTTTATCAGCAACTTCCTAAATTACTGTGATTTAAATCGATTATTGTAAAAGGCAGATCAATACAGGATTTACAGAATTGATAGAAACAATATATAGTCACCGTATTTTTAATTAGAGCGAAATAATCTCTTTTTCTTTGCGAAAAACGAACTACATTGCACTTAACGCTCTGTTTTATGCGAATAATTCACTGTAATAAAGCAACGAATCGATATTAATTACTAACTGACTACACATGAGCCAAACAACGTTTATGTTGAACATATAAATTATTCTCATGTTATATTCTGCGATTATCAACAAAAAGTTCTTTTAAGTCTGAACGCTAAATTTAGTCTAAAAGAGAAGCAGCTGCTAAGTCAATTGCTCGATCAAGGGAAGAGACGGTGATAACGATAGAATAAGCGAAGCAACGGAGAGTGAAAAAGGGAAAGTAAGAAAGAGATAGACCGATAGAGCAAAAAAGAAAAAGGAAAACGACACTACAAGTAGCAAACCGATTTAGCAGGTGTGCACATATTCCAAGAAAAAGATAAAGAAAAGAACAGGGACGATTACTTTAAAGAAACAAGGAAAAAAGAAAGACGACACGGAAAAGAAGACCGAACGAAATAAATAAAGAAGAAAAACGACGATTGATAAAATTTAAAAAAACAAGAAAGAAAACGGAGTAAGATCAGATCGATAGAAGCAAAAAAGTATCCTTCTCGAAATTTCAAAATGAATAAAAATATTCTGACAATTTCGCAGACTAAGAATTTTTTTGATGAGGAAGCTATCTTGAAGAAGGTACGATGGCGCAATCTCATAGCATTCTGGATCCTAGGTTTATGCAACAATTACGGCTATGTCGTGATGCTCAGCGCGGCTCACGACATTTTACAGAGCAAATTCGGTGAGCAAGTGAGTAGTCATATGATTCTTGATTATTTATCGCGTGAAAAAAGTTGGAAGCTTCTCTTTAAATCTGACAGAATTTTTGGAGAAAATAAATTTAAAAATTATATCACATAAAATTATATTCTTAAATTAGAATCAATAACTTAACAAATTATTTATAATACTTTTAATATTAAAATACAAATTGAATACCTTTTCATGATTTTCTCTTTTTTCTTGTTTATAAAAAGAAATAATTATTTTAATTTAGAATTATAATTATTTTTTGGATTAAAATTCTAACATTATTTAAGAAAATTACATATGAAAGTGTTCCAAAATAAATATAATTAGATAAGATTAAGTTATCATAAAGTTATATATTCGGAACATTTATTCTCTAATAAATTTTTAAGAATTAATGGAATATTTGAGATTAATCTTTGAAATTCAGATAAAGATGATATTAAGCTTATTCTTGATGGAAAAACTCTCTGAATTGGTGTACACAATACAATAAGTGAAACAGATATAGTTCCTTTCACTTCATTCTTATTCATCATGTGTAACAATTCAAAGAATTCTTTGATAAAAAACAGACCTATTATTTTATGGATGATCTCATATTGTTGTCTGTTCCAGATAACAATAGTTATAATAACAATAGATTGACAATAAGAATCAAGTTCATCTCGGTATGAGATAGTGTGACCTGTTTTGCTTTATTTACAAAAGATTAACATAACGATGATTTGTAATTTTAATTCTCAGAGATCTTTTATTTATTTAATTTTGCGTATTTTTTCTTTCTAAATTTTGGAAATATTCTTACATATCATTTTTTCTTGAAAAATTCTAAAAAAAGATGAATAGCTATTAGATAATTTATTAGATAATTTATTAGATGTGTGAAATTAATTTTTACCTAATTAATAATTTTTTATCGGATGTAAAGTTATTTCTCCATATTTTCTTGAAAATTATCTTTTATCCATCATTTTAGAAATTAGTTGAACAATATGAGAAACGATATCCGATAATACATATCTTAGTGGAGCTCGCTAAGATATCTTATTTATAAATCCACTTATCAATCTAGATTTGAAAGTGCAATATTGCAAACAAAGAACATATAAAGTTATTATTATTAAGAAGCTACTCGATTTACTTATTTGGTAAAACACAGTAAATCTATTTGTTAATTAATTGTAACAATTCATATTTCAGATGATTAATAATTTACAATTAATTTAACATTAAAAGTTTAAAAATTTTATTAAAAATTTAACATTAAAAATTTAATATTAAAAGTTATATTAGTTTGCACATTCGTTATTTTTAATATAAAAAGTAATCTCGAACATTTGCCAAAATAACCGCAACTGAATTGGCACAATTAATAATTAAATATTAATAATAGATATCATCTTTCTTCTTAAGTCAATCTTTTGTAAATATCAAATAACATAAATGTCAATTAGTAATATGCTTTGTGTAGTCAATGATATGATTTTAACAACTTATCGATTAAATTCGTGCCGATATATGATACTAATCTGATATGTAAATAAAATTAAATAGTGCAAGTTCTATGGAAAATTTTCTAACGATTTGTAAATCAATATTATAATTAGCAAATTGCGCATTCCAATTGATTTAATCATTCGGTTTTACGCAGTTTAACAATATAAATTGATAAATTCGCATTATAATGATCCGTTTAATAGTGTAATAATCAACTTCCTCTTAAACGAGAAAAATCGTCGTATTTCAATAATTTATGTCATCCGGCCGGATTTCCGAGTGAAAAAAACGTATCATCGATAAAGCAGCATGATTACGTTGTGCAATCAGTATTTTTTGCGTCGTATTTATAGTCGACATGTTATGTAAACCAGACAGGTGTAACAAGAATTAATTCGTCACGTGTAAAATATTATACTCGTAAAATATTAACATTATTACTTTTGACGTTTTGTTTACTGCATAAAACAAAATTTACTTTTGAAGCGAACTTATTGTAAGAATAAAAATTGAAAGATGAGATATTTAATATTTGTCCAAAATCCAAAAATTTGTGTAAAGATAGTATTCAAATTGAATTCTTCGGAAAAATCTCTCCTTTTTCAAATACTTTTTAAAATTTTTTAATTGTTTTAAATATTTCCTTTTTAATTTTTATTTTAAATATATACTGTAATTGTAAATATTCTTATGGTAAATATTCTTTTTCTAGAATGACACATCAAGTACAAACGACATGAATGACGAAACATCGACGAATATGACTCGTACATGCAACACGGTTTCAACCGGTGCCATACTTTTGGCAGACATTCTGCCAGCATTAGCAATCAAGATCACGGCGCCATTTCTACCATTTCTAGTACAGTGAGTATCTTTCTTCTTCTTTTTCTTTTAACTGCGTTTAATATTACGAAGTGCACTCTTGTGCATCTTAGCGTTATTCAGAGATTACTTATCAGAATGAAGCCAGTAAACACTCCAAAACAAATTATCTCTTATAAAATGCATAATTTTATGAAATAATTGAAGTGATAACAGAACTGAATGTAACGTGTGACTCATTTTTTTCACAAAATATTTTATTGTCTTCCAGATTCTACGCAATTTTCCTCACGTTGTGAAATTTATTGTATTAATTTAATTTATTTTATTCGAACACTTTTCCGTAAGATTAAAATGTCTTATCTTGACATCTGCAGAGATTCCACACTCGAATGTTTCATATAATATTATAGCTCAAGATGACTGCAATAAAAGTAAAGTGCCAAGATTAATTTACTTCGCGACGACTGGATGTTCTTGATAATGACATGTGCACTCTTAGTTATGTTAGTATAGTTTAAGATAAAACGCAATTACCAAAAGTGATAAAAAAACCGTAACCCACTGGATTTAACTTAACTAGCAGTAGTTTAATTTCTAAATACCTTCATTTTTTTCGTACATTTTTTTACATATAATGTAAAAAAATTATCAGTACATCTAAATTTTTATATAAAATAATTTTTTGAAATATTATCTAACTAATAAATTTTTTTTATAAGACATATACACTTTTTTAGAAAAAATTCAAGATTTGTCCAAAGTGTACAAATTGCATGGAAAATTAATCGAATATAAAATCGAGCGTGCAATCCGAGTGTTTTTATTCTGTCTTTTTTCTCTCGATATATTTCCTTTCCTCTTTTAAAAATCTCGCTCATCCGGCGCATAACGGAGCCTCGGATATCGCGTAAGTTCTTTTCGCGGTTGTACAAGCAACCGGCCCCAACCGTCAATCGCTAATCGATCAATCGACTCATTAATTACAGTGCTCGACTGGCTACCTGTGTGTTATTTTCCGCTGCAGGATTCCTCATGGTGTCGTTGAGTACTACTGAATGGATCGCCATTATGGGCGTCGTTATAACATCACTTTCCTCCGGCTTAGGTGAAGTTACTCTTCTCAGTTACAGTAATCAGTTCTCCAAGTAAGTGTGTACATTTCATTTGTTACTGTCTGTTTGTTACTATCATATTACAGATGCGTTATATTCATTTTCGCTTGTTTGCATTTACACCGGAAACTGAAATCTCTTATAGCTCTCGGCAGAAACATATAGATCATCGATTTAACAGCTTCTTGTTGCATAGAATTTTTATATTAATTTTATTATAATAAATGTAATTTATATTTAAAACAGATGCGTGTATAAAATGAAAGTAGACAATTTCCTTTTTGAGATATAATTTTCTATGTTTTAGAAAGTAATTCTTTGGGAACAGTAGAAAGAATAAAAAAAGACGTAAAAAGTGTAGAATTTACTTTGAACGTATATTAAAATAGATAAGGTAGAATATTGAAGGGCATAAAGTTTTCGGCTCAAATTTACGAGGCAGCATATTTAAGAGTCAGAATGTCATCTGTTTCCACGACGGCGGATATATTTCCAGAATTGTAGTATAAATATTGAAACAGTATCAGAGAAATAGTGATATATAATGCAACGCCAGCGAGTTCAGATCTAAAAGTATGCATATGAAAACGAAATATAATCGCGCACGATTCATATCAAGAAAAATAAGATAAAAGATTGTACGCGTAAAGATTATTAGCTTGTAGTATATAGGTTTGTAATCACGTTTATAATCATGTGGATAACTACAGAGTAGCAATTACGACGGCTAATCATAATCTAATCACTGATCACTCTCTTGTAAAACGTAAGAAAACCTACACTAGGAATTATCTTCTAGAAATTATCTGTCTGTCGTTCAAAATGTATTGTCATTTTAGACAAATGCAAAAGCGGAAGAGTCGCGTAATACAAACACTCATTAGATAACGAACAACCTATTTATTAAGCTCTAACGTCAGATGATTTGAAATGTGAAAATTGTAAGATAAGCTTATATTAATTTTAACTTCTATCTCTTAGCCTTTATTTTATCAATTTCTCAGATGTTTGGAATTTTCTTATCATTAATTACTATTAATTTTCTCGCAGGCAAGTGATCTCGACATGGTCATCGGGCACGGGTGGCGCCGGGGTAATCGGCGCTATATCTTACGCTGGGCTCACCTTAGTACTATCTATCGAGAATACATTGCTAATCATGTTGGTCGTGCCATTTTTGCAAGCGGTCACGTTCTGGGTTATCCTCAAACACCCGATGCACATCAGAATACCAATCACTAAGAACGGCATTGATAGTCAAGAACAAATCATCAAGATCCCTGAAAAGAGTTTCAGGGATAAGATTAATTTAGTGCCTGGCTTACTGAAGTACATGATACCACTTGGGCTCGTTTACCTATTTGAATACTTCATTAATCAAGGCTTGGTAATGATAATCCGCTACAATCTTCATATTTTTTCACTATATATATATATATATATATATATATATATATATATATGTACATATCTTTACTCTGCTTATCTATTAATTATATACCTACAATCTTTTCTTTCTGTTACATTATATAATTTTGCCACGTTTATTTATGCTCTTGTTAAATCAACTCAATTTCCATTTTCATTTTTAAGAGGAAAATATAGGAATATCGTCAGGCATTGTTTATGACTTATCAGCTTCATCATTGCGAATGTATTATTTAGCTCATATTAGCTTAATTTCAGAAGTCATAATTAAATAAGCGAAACATTGTTTATAGTACGAGCTTGTCGAATTCAAAGATATTTGGTTGACACACTCCGAACAATACAGATGGCTTCAAGTGGATTACCAAATTGGTGTATTTATCTCGAGGTCGTCGGTGAACCTGGTCACCATTAATAAAATTTGGATTATGTCCGTATTGCAGGTAATAAAATTTCTGGAATCAGGAAGTCGAACAAAAAATACAGATTATGCAATCTAAAACTCATTATATTTCTTTTAGTTCTTTAACGTTATTCTCTTTTTCTTCGAGACTCTCTATTATTACATACCAAATATATGGATCGTTTTTGCTCTTGTATTGTGGGAAGGTCTGCTTGGCGGTGGAGCGTATGTGAACACATTCTATCGAATGTCGACCGAGGTAATGATGCTACATCTTTATTTAAGAAATAAGTTAAAATTAAAAACTATCAAATCAAACAAATCCTGCAGAATACAAATTAACAATAACTTATATTAATGTTACAGTTTCCAATGTTACAATTTCAGCAATGTAACTGTTACAAACAACATGTGTTGTATTACATTTATATCGTTGAGTGAAATTAGAATTGATGTAATATTACCATTAATTTATATTCTGCGAAAAAATAATGCGTCCTCTACAATTTTATAAAAAATGTTATCTAATAATATTTTCTACGACTTAAAATTAATTTGGCATGAAATCTCTTATAGATTCCGAAGGTGGATCGTGAAGCTTCTTTGGGAATTGCGACGATGGCAGATTCTATCGGGATTGCGTTGGCCGGTTGGCTGTCCATGCCTGTTCACAATGCCATTTGTAAATTACCGCAACCGACGCGATTAGGTAGTTAAAAATATCGTAGTGTTCGTCTGCTACTGAGTGATAACAAAGTTTCCGTAGAAACTTACTTTTAAAAGTTTCTCAATATAACATGCCGGTAATTAGCGGCGAATATGAGGCATTTCTTTTATTAATTTAACGATTGTATGTAGGTCAAATGTATGTAATTGTTTAATCGCGCGTTCGCAGATCATAAAATTATTAACGTTCCAGTTCGGTTAAACTTTTAACTTTGTGGGAGTATTCGAATCTATGAAATTTTGAGGAAATATTAATAAAGCAAACGTTCAGAAGGCGGCACGGTGATAAATTTTTATATAGTTTACCATTTTTAATATATTTTATAAATATTGATATTTATTATTAGATTTTTCTAAATAATATTTTTAAAGTCATGACCGTCATTCGTAGAAATATTGTAGATTCATTATAAGCGCTTTCTAAGCAGTTTGGATTACAATGTATTACAATTACAAATATCCGAGCTTTATTCGGTACAAATGTTTAAAAGATTAGGAACAGAGCAGTACATTGTGTGTCGCATATTAAATATATATATAATATATATAGGCGTCGTAACATATAATACACGAATACCATCTGTGTTTTCGCTGCGGAACGAAAGAATTTCTTTCTCTCTTTCGGAATAACTGTACCTAGATTCTGCTGTACTATAGATCTATTTATTTCACGATATGCGTATAAATTTTGAAAATTGTACTGTAAATCTATATTTCTTCTATAATAATATCTAAATTTTGACTTGTACTGTAGTCTTGTTTAGTGCTGATATTATAGAGATATATTCTGAGATTACTATTAGTTGTTGATCTTTATATCGTTACCATAATATTTCTGATTTTGTTGCGATGAAAATACGCAAGTATTTTCGTGCGTCCTCAAGATTCCGCACTGTCGAGAATCGCTCGTTGATTTGAGGATATCTCAGTATTAATAACTACTGTAACGAATTGACCTCATCGATTAATTAGAAATAATAACGCACTTGGATTACACCATCTTCTTACTCACTCCTGTGATTAGATATAAAAATTACTAGGTTCGAACTACCACATTTCTACTTTGATATATTGATATATCTATTATTAAGATTATTCTTACATTTTTTGATTAAAAGATGTGATTCTAAGTATTATAGATATATACATCGATTTTAATAAAGTGACTTAGAGTTGTCAGGATAATCAATATTTTTCTATTTTTGCCTATATATGATTGTTTCAACAATACAATTTAAGAAAGCAGCAAACTTAACATATTATAAGAGTCTAATATAAGAGATATATAACATATTATAAGAGTCTTCATATAATATTTATAATAGCGACAAATATAAATTTTTTTGTTTATAAGTTTCAAATTGCAAAATTAAAAATAGAATAAATTATGTTGTAAATAAAATATATAAAAGTAGTAATTAAAATATTCTGAGCGATTTGAGAAATAAGAATTAATTTACCAGAATTTTAAGTTGCTGCTCTTTTAAATTGTGCTATCTGTCACACTTAATAATCCATCGATTTTTAATTCAAGCAATATTTCTTCTTTATGAAAATATCTGCGCCAGCTTCTTAAACCCAGAACTACACACATATATCTGCGAGATCCAACAAGATTTCGTCATTAACATTTTTGAGAATTTCTTTTTGTTTAAATATTTATTTTTTAATTTAGCAAGTTGATTAGAACTTTGATCGTCTGGAAAAAGATTTGTCAAAAAATATACGCTTTCCCAGAATTAGGTATCTATATATATAAAAATATTCAACTGTGTTTGAGAGACTCAGCATATAGTTTACGTGTGCAACAAAAAATGTGTATGCAGTTCTAAGATTAATAATGCGTGACTTTTGTGTGATATTTTTATATCAATAGTACGTAAATAATGAATGTACGATGTTATTACTATTTTTATTTTACTTTAATATAATGATAATGTTACTTTTCTTGAAAATACTTAAAACAAAGACAATTGCGATAATGGATATGTCTCTATTATCTCAACATATAAAACGAGTATTTTATGTTTTTAGCAAATAAATATCTAATAAAGAGAGCTAATAAAATAATAAAAATCTATTGCGCGATAAATCTATTATATATTGTATCCATTTACGTTTGTTGGAATGGCTTTAACAGGAAGATTCTTTTCTTCAAAGATACGATATATGGAAGATTAGCACGGAGCAATTAGGAACTGTATTCTTATAAGCCGTGTGTTACGTGTTTATCTAACACTGGCGTTTAAGCGAGTTGTAGATTAAACATTGCTTATCCGCAATTTATGCGTTATACAAATGTTTCTGATTAATCGCACTTTCTACTAATTATAGTGCAAGATTACGAGGAAACATCCTGCATAAAAACGTCTTTCCTATAAAAAATTATCTCTCACAAATCGCGAAAAACCTTAGCACATTCTATGTTTTTATTAATAATACTTTAGGCGCTTCAGAAATGAGTTTGATGGTTGTTGCTCACGAGGGCGGTTTATGTTACACCGTCTCCATGTGAATTGTTACGTAATTGCTTCTAATGTTTGCGTAAAACATTTGATTAGTATCTGTGATAGAAAAAATTAATGAGTCCCTCTTTTTCCATTATACAATATCAATATAAATTACCCAAGTAATACAAAAGAATGAAAAATATCACAAAAATATCCTAATTGTGTGGATAATTTTCTCTTAAAATTTTCATTTACATTTTTCAAAGGTTTTTTGCGTTACTTGAGAAGCGATTATTAATTTAAAATCGAAAATAAGAGGATTAAAAATTAATTTACTGAAAACCGTTTTTCAAATTTCTCCATCACTTAATTACGCGCATCTTTCTAAAATGAGTTTGCCGGATTCCTCATATTCTTGACGCGACAGCCACATTTGCTGGAATGAGCCCAAAGAACTGAGGATCGAGCCACCAATCCAAGCACCATAACGTCGCTCGCTTGAGCTATTTGCGCTGATTATTTTCAGTCTCATACTCTGTGAAAATTAAATTATTATAAATCGAGAAATTTGAAATTTCGTAATAAGTACTTAATATCAATTATAAAACGAGTTACCGGTGGGGTTTTACTGGCCAGGTCCCGATTCAGTCTCTCACTGAAGCCCTGAAGACAAGAATTGCCGCCGGTCACCACTACGCTGCCATACAGACTCTGCAACATTAGTGTCTTATTATTTTACAAATAATAATGCACATACTTAGAAATAACGATTTTGCTGAAGTATCTAAAAATTTAGTTAAATACAGATTTGAAAATAGTTTTTTGTTTGAATCAAAATAATTTTGTATAAGATACTCAAACTTGTTGCTAGAATGTTAATTTTTGCAACATTGCTCATCATGTTTGAGATCTCTATGTAATTATTTTGATAGTCTAACAAAGTTATTTTTCGTGAACAAAATTGATTTAAAATGTCTTAAGAAGATTGTCACTCTAATTCAATCTAATCAAAATAAATTTTTTATACATAATACAAATTTGATTGTGAGGATACATACTGGTCTGATATCCATATCGCACATTCCGACACTTGTGGTGACCAGAGGGCCAACTCCTAAAATACTCGCGCCTACACCCTTAACATTACTAGGATCGAAGAGAGCTTCGGGTATCATGAGCCTTATAGATCCGAAATCATCGTTGTAACCAGTCGGAAATTCATAATGCTTCATGGGTAGAGTATTTGCCATATCTTCGTCATAGGGACTATCCGATACTTGTAAACAGTTCATCTGAAAATCCTGTAGCAATTCTCGCACCATGTAACTCAGCCAAGACGATGATGGTTGCGGTCCAGGTCGTTTCGTCCAGCGAGGAGGATCTCTCTCTCGTACTACATCTAAAAAAAAACATGAATTAGTAAGCAGAAATCTTCGAAATTATACTAGAATTCTTTATATAATAGTTGAAATATTGAAATAAATTATATCTTTTAACTTTGATTAAAAATCTGCCAATATTTTATCCTGTAAGAAATAGTTATAATAATCTGTAGTTATATGTCATTGTATAATATATAAATTTCTTCCACATATATATTTAGCATTTTTAAACGTTATTTACCTTTGCTGGCGACAAGACAAGCTGGTACCAGTTCAATGTCTTTCTCCTCGAAGAACTGTCTACATTGCATAGTGATGAAATCGCCACCCAAAGGGCTCTTGACAATTCCTTGAGTGATAACGTAACCATCGTGAACTGGCACTGCGCTAGTGTGTGTGGCACCGCTGTCCACGACCATCGCCGTAGATCTACCGTTTGCATAAGCAGCCAAAACGGCATTCTTGCAGATATACATAGCCGGCACGTTGAACTTCTCGAACATGAGTTCTAATAACTTCTCGCGTTTCAGTCTGGTGTTCCACGGACACTCGGTCATTAGGATCGGATGATGCTCGGATAAGGCATGCAGTCGTTGCTTGTATGTATACTCAGTCAGTCGTTCAAACATGTCCCAATCGTCGATCATACCGTCCTTCATCAGGCTCACTATCTCCATATCTAAATCAAAATTGGACTTTTCAGTATTACGAAAGTTCTAACAAAGTGAGTAAAATATAAATACTTATTAATAATGTACTTACATTGATTAATTTTGTAAACGGGATTAATTATAAATGAATTATTATTTACTTTAATATTAAATATTTATAGTAATCATATAATAATTGTATAATATATATTAAAATTTTAGGTAAAAATATTTTATCACAAATCATTTTTTTAGTGCAATCAAAAGGTAATTCTACGTAAAAAAGTATCACATAAATAAAATTATTTTATATGAAGTTTTGTTGAAATAAGAGAATCCGAGAATTTCTACAGTTGATTATTATTATGTTTTCACTAATCACGGAAAAAAATATTTATTTATTTATAAGATTTTTATCGTAGAAAGAATGAATTCCGTTTTCTACATTCAATTAAAGTTATTAATAATGAAAAGAAGATTTGTAGGCTTATTAATAATGATAATGTAGGCGTAATAATAATTTATTACGCTATTTTATTTATTTTATTTATTCTTTTTTATTTAAGTAACATTTACCGAAATGTTAACGATTGAAATATCGGTTTCTTTAATTATATTATAGTCATGGCAGAAGAGTATTATTATATGCGTAGACTATCCTTATATGAAATATAAAATTGATAATCTAAAACATTCTCGCTTTTAAAGTGTCATGTCTATTATATTTAATTAATTTAATATTTTGTATTTTTATATTTAATCTTGATTTTTGCAAGTCTGAAAAACTAAAACTTGATAGCATACCCTTTTTTCGCACTTGGATAGCCGTGACGTCGACGTTGTAATGCTTCTTGGTGACATTGTTGCAATCAATCCCGCTGGAGTCGGCGGGTTCCTCCCACACCCCGAGGGTCGTCGGGATTTCGGCCTTCGGCGTATCCTCGCCGCCATATCCCACGCGGAGGTTCTGGTGTCCGACGTCGAAGATGATAGCACCTACCTCGTCTGGTGTAATAATCGCGGACAACCACGTGGAATTAATGTAGTGTATAAATATATACTTTTTCTAGTTAGAATAATTATGGAGCGCAGAGCACGTACTTACCACCGCCGTAGACACCACCGCTCATAGTATCTGAAGGGAGAGGAAACTTGGCGCATGCCCGAGTAGACTGTTTCACCCTTGCAGTATGTATCTTTAATATGTATACGCCCACACATGTAGACGTGCATACGCGCGCGCGCGCGCAAACACACACACACACACACGCGCGCGCGCGCACGCACACTGCCGACTTGAGAGGATTGCTGCATATATCCTCTCAAGACTAATCAATCGTTGGTTACAGCGATGAACATAAGACTGTTTTAGTTAGAATATATTATAATATTTAATTTAATCTTCTCAAGAATAATTGATAGATTCATTTAAAATTAAATCGCCAAATCTCTTAATATAAAAGAAAAAATTATGAAAATAACTGCTGTAAACATTTTTAATGTTTACACTATGAATCAGGTCATTCACCAAATAAAAATCGACTATCAAAGGATGCTAAATAGTTACAAATTTATGTTAAATAATTTTTTTTATCCACGTTTGTAGATGCTTTAATATAGATCCGACTTAACATGTCGCTTATAGAATTAATTGTTCGTTCTTGTTTATATACGCATCGGCACGCAGATTTGGGACGAGCATATCAATTAAATACTCATTATCTTTAAAAAAACTAAATTGATATCAAATGTTTTTTAATAAATAAAATTAATTCTATTTTGCAAGTTGTTAAAATATCTGATCTTCATAAAAATGTATAAAATAAACAAAAAGTATCAATTAACATCATAGAGAAAGAATGATGATAAAATTAATAAAATTGTAAAATTAAAAAAAGAAGTCCTTTTAATTATATCTTATAAAAGCTGTTTTATACTCTTTATACCCTTTTAAATTAACTTGATATTTTCAAAATAAATTTGCGATTAGACTTGAATGAACGTAATGAAACAGATGGACAGGTAAAGAAACACACAGGCACGAGACGAGCACATTTCCAATATGGAATTAGTGTTGTATATTTTACAAAGTAAATAGAATATAAACAATCTAAAGTCGTCTAAAACACAATAGTACGAATTTCGTGGTAAATCATTTCGTGTGTCGTAAAGATAGACGATATATCATCAACAGGGCGACTCCTTTCGCTTTCCTCCACCTCGCGCGAATGACTTGAGGGCCGAAATAACAGGGAAAGGCATGGGGGCACTTAAACCGGCTGGCCGAAAAATCGTCACCCGAGTATGAACGGTAACCCAACAAGCCAACGGGTGACATGTTGGCGAAAATGATTCGATGGCAACACGTAGTATCGCGAAGATTACGATAACACTCGCGAAATAGTACTCTTCTCGTGTATACCTCAATAATTTCTTAGATTCATCATTATCATTATCATCATCATCATCATCATCATCATCATCATCTTTAAGGTCCGTCGATCGTTAATCGACGCAGACTGGCATCGCATTTGCGTTTTCTTCCTTTTCATTTCTTCTTTTATCTGTCGGGAGAGGGGCTGGGTCTCGGATGGAGTGTGACGTACGCGGCAATTCGTGAGCGAAGTGTACAATGTATGGGTATAGTAGTAATAGACTTACAGACATTATGTTCGGTCGTTACGTTTACGCTACTTAGTAACTCGTCTACTAAGACTAGATTTACGCTCAACATTCGTCTCCTTTCATTGACGTTGTAAACTTGCTCAGCTTTCGCACAAACTACAGAGACCTGTGATCACTCTTATGACAGATGTCAAGTGTAAATCTAAACTACAATGCTTTTTTCAGTCTCTCACGGATAAGTTAAAACGACACTGACGACAACGACGAATGATTGCGTTACTTTCTCTTTACATAGACATATACGGTAACACTCTTCGCGGAGAAGCGGAAAATGGTGTGATGAATGGATGTTTGATCGAATCGACGAGAATGATTGGAAGACAAGGAAAAATGTTTTTGGAAGTCGCGTATTGCTCGCTTCGATATGCATGTACAAGTGTCTCGCGCCAGAGATACGTACAATTGTCAGAAAACGATTCGGGGTATCTCGGCCGATTATAGATCTCTTCGCAGTCGTTGATCGCTTCGTAATAGAGTAAGATGGCAGTTACCGTTAGACTTTTACAATTTAATTACAGTCGTCGCGCGTTCGCGTCGTATTTTCGCTATTATAATAATTAGAAGATTGTATGGGGAATGTGTACGTATTTGTGTGCTTCGGCAAATCGGAGGCAGATATTCGAATATAAAGATTGTCGCGTGGAGGGAAAAAATCCGAGGTGGATATGGATCGCGCGTATAACGCCGCCATTTTTAACTAACTATAGGATTATTATACGGAATACGGAATAAAACGTGGCAGTTAATACGGATCGTCATCGTCGACGCTCCGCGGACTCACGGGGACTTCGTTCGTTTCTTCTTTCGCCACGATATAGAACAGACAACAATGTAGAACTCGACCTGGTCCGCTCAAGTACTTCTGTCAAGTACCTGAACGACACGATACATAAAACTTTGTGGTTCCACCAAGCGGAACCAATAAACGGCAGCTTATAGATTCTCTGTCTCTCTGTTAAACTTAACTTTGTTATGATCGCAGCGCGTTCGTTCGCGATCGTTCGCCTAATCGTAGCCCTAAAATACTTAAGCCGAGAAATAATCTTGACGTCGGATCGATCTTGCCGGAAACGCCGGTGGCAGTTTACGGAGCATGTGATCGTCGAGTTGACGGACGCGTTCTCGTCGACGTAGGCCGGGAGCAGGACGAAGGAGCACGTGGAATTATCACTTGAATAACTGGCGATCGGATACGAGACGCCAATTTGCATTAACGAAACGACGGACCGCGGTTTGCATAAATCTCGCGTGATATTTCCTTTATATTTTTCTTCTTTTCTCTTCTATTTACTTTTAATGTCTCCTCTTCTCTTTTATCTTACGACGGGATTTCCGCGTACGCATCGGAGGCTTTTACATGTATTTACACCGCGATTACGAAGTCACGGACGTTTCGTTGGCTGTTATGACCGCGATCGAAGTCGCACTCGGCCTCGCTTAGCTCAAACGCGTCGGAGAAGCCCGAGGGTGGGTCCAGCTTGGGGACGAACAGGTTTCCTGATCCGTCACGCTCCTGGTCCCGATTGGCACAGGGATTGCCCGACTGGTGCTTGGGATGGCCAAGCCCGGAGATTGGCCCGAAGTTGGCACGGGCCTCCTCGCTGGTATGACGCGCCAGCTGTAACATCCTGAATGCAAACGGATTTTCTTTTATCTTGCAAATAGTGGGACATGTTTCATTTAGAATTTATTAACAATTAAAGTTAACGATATGGTCTTAAAACCCAAACTTGGTCAATAAGAAGTCTATAACTAAAAGTTGATAAGAATATATATTATAGTTTCCTGACAGAAAAAAAATTTTTATGAAAAAGTACAGAAAAACTATATAGATTGAGACAAGATCTTAGAAATTCTTAATTTTTCAGATATGGGACGTAGAATGATGTTGTTTGAGGGCGAAGAATTTTTAAGTTTTTCAAAGAAATAACGACGCTCTACGTCCCACTACGAATATATATGAAAAAATAATAATTTTTAAGATCTTATTTCAATCTATGTTTTCAATCTAGGTTTTCATAAAAGTTTGTCCGACAGGAAATCTTCATCAATTAATTTGCATCGATGATACACATCTTCCTCAGTTTTTGCTAACCTTCGATTGACAAAATAGTCAGCCAAAAATGCTTTCAGGTTACATAATATATTTACTATCGGTTTATAAATAACTTCAATGATCAATTTAGATTGTGTATCTTAAACTTAAATGTAATACCGAATTTGACGACATATTTAAATGTAAATCTTTATTTAACTATAAACTTTGATATCTGAGTAAACAATCAGAAATTCAAGAGCATCGTGGAAAAGATTAAAAAGATTAATAATCGATTAATGAGGCTTACTTGGGTCTTCCCCTTCCAGGAAACGATTTTCTCTCAAAAATCGGTGAGGGTTCTGTAGACGTGCTAGATTCTGGTCCATGGTACAGGAAGTCTGTAAGCAAACACGTTTTCCCTTTGTCTTTTATATCTAATTCGCCGAAAATAAATAATTAATCACAAGTACTTTCGCGATCTCACGGTGGGAACTTCATCGTGGATCTACGTTGTTCGATGCAATAACAATCGGTTCGTGCGACAAGACTGCAACCAAGGAAGCGTATATCGCATACGTATACACATACGTGCATCAGACAAAATTAGGTCGGGAAAACAAACGTGCACGCGTTACCGTGATCGTCGAACTTTTATGTTTACAATATCAACAGTACGAAAGTGCTTGCAACTAGAAGCAGCGGAAGGCGCGAGCCACGCGAAAATGGAAATCGGAATATAGTGCTTATATATAGATATTTACAATATAGGATTTTTCGAAAGCAAAAATTATATCGTAGGACTGAGTCTCCAACGAGAACGCACTGATAAAAATTTTAAAAAGGAATTAAAAACTAAAGTCTTCTAATCCGAGAAGTTGCCTTCTATCCTACTGCTACACTCCTGAGAATAAGAGAGACAGAAACACAGAGAAAGAGAAAGAAAGATAGAAAGAGAAACAGAAAGAGGTGAAAATATTGCATACTGTGGACACGCGAGTCGGCCGCAGATGCCGAGTGGTGCGAATCGACGAGGTGATTGGAAGACTCGGTTCGGCTGCTGGTCCCGACTTCCGTGTCGCTGTCCGAGCCCAGGGTGTCGTACTCCTCCGACTCGGACTTGCCCTGACTGACCTTGTGCGCTTTGTGCAACGGCGCAGAGGACGAACGGCCTCCGCGCACCTTAGTGTACCGGTTGCAATCCGACTGCAATCAGACGGAATTGATTTCTATGAGATGGTACACCGCGTGTCGCGCATCCACCGCGATCTCCGATCACGTCAGTGGATCTGTGTCTACCGGATCGCATGAGAAACGATCTCATTCGAAGATTAGAGCAAAATCGATGATCGTAAGTACATTTCCGCCTGATTAGATTAATAATAGATTAACTAGATTAATAATTTATCTTGTCGAGATTGCTACATGTATTCAAGCGAGTCGATGTATCGCGGGAATCCCAAGAATGGAAAATGTTCGTATACGATTTGCTGATCATGAGTCAAGCGAACAATCTTTAGGCAGTTGTGAATTAAAAAAAAATGTTTTCTTGCAAAAATATAAATTACCATATATTTAAATCTATCATTTATACGTATTTTATGAAAGTAAATTTCTCTTATAATTTATTATAATCAATAAAAATTTTATTTTAGACTATACATGTTCTAATTTTTATTATAATCAATTTTTTATAGGCATTATTCATTTTTACTAAGATGTTATTCATTATTAAATTGAAATTAATTAAAGACAGATTAATTTACTATTAATAGTAAAAAAAATAGATAAAGCTATTTGCTTTTTTATTATGAATTTCGAAGTAATAGTTGAGAAATGTACATTTCGTGTTATTCTCTACTTAGTTGTGAAGGGAAAGAGTAATGAACTTTCACCTTCTCTACAGAAACGCTATTCTACTTCATCGAACTAGGAATCACGGAAGCGATGAATCATGAGAGAGTCTTTTTTTATGCTACAGCTAGTAAAGCTATGACGAGATTCGGCAACAGATGCATATGTGTAAATGACGAACGATGTTCGATAAGTCTAGTTTGTTGTAATCAATATTTTGATTCACGAGTCTCAGGACAATTGCGAAACGAAGTGAAACGATGGGACCAGCAGTCGCAACAATGTAACTTGCAATGATACTCACTTAATCGATGTCACGAGCTCGTAGTCGAAAAAAAAAGGAACAGAGAAGTTCACGTTTCCGAATTGGAAAAGAATTAAGAAAGTTCGCGCGCAAATTAAAATTCGTAATATCACATGTATTAATCGCGCGCGAAACAAGAAACTTGGAAAACTCATCTTGAGCATGCGAGTGACTTATAAGTATTCGCATAGAAGATCGCTAAGTATTCCGATTTATGTCGCAAGGATAAGAGATATTCTCGGTGCATTGATCGGGGTACGCATGCAGTTGTCGCAGGTGTCGAAGATGTAACGAAGCTGGGAATGTATGAAAGTGAATGATAAAAGCGGTGACAGGTTGTCATGCTCACGCGTTTCTTCCCGCACGTTTTACACCAATGTTTGCTTGAATATAAATGCATAGTTTTTATAGAATCCAAAATCACGATTTTAATTATATAGAATTGTGACTTTTTGTAATTTATATTTTACGTCAATTTACAATTTTATATTTTATGTCGAGAATACTTTAAATTGCAAAAAATTTAGACGCTAAAGAATTAAAAAATTTAACTAAAATTTCTTTAAATCCAATTTATTGGATTTAAATTAGAAAAAAAGATATTAGATGTGGATTGCTATTTTGGCCAAAATTGCATGAAATGAATTTGTTTCAATCTCAAAAAAGAAATCAAGAAAACGAATGATGAAACTAGAGAATTAGAGATAAAAAATAAAAATATTACACGGTCGGAAATTATACGGGATAGAAACGTGCAGCGAGAAAACGGCACTTCTAATAACATAAATTGGTAGACGATACCTCTCGTAACTGAAGGGTATCGGCAGTGGAGAGACGAGGGTCGTGATAGACAAAAGTCTGAAGAGGCGCAGCAGAATTGCAGCGACTGTCGCCTCCTGCAGGAACACTTTCCTCCAGCTGGAACGTGGCGTATGGGTAGATATCTTCCGAATATTCTACAAGCATGTTTAATGTCGTTCTGTTAATAGTGACATCCAGACTGCAATCGTTTGCCCCTTGCACAATCTCAATTTCTCAGAGAGATAGAGGGAAAGGAAGAAAGGGAGAGAGAAAGAAAGAAAAAGAGCTCTATCCCCGCATTTGTTTTATATTATTATCGATTTTTTACAGAAAGAACGAGTTTGATTTCATTGATGCAAGTTGGTCTGCTTATCTCACCTGGTATTTTCTCGAGCGTGGCCATCTCGTGAATCGGCGAGCGTAGCGGCTTACGCACGGTGGCGTAATACTGTTCACGCTGTTCCATATTCTGCTTATTGTCTAGGGCGGCCGCAGTTTGCGCGTCATGCAGACTCCCGATGTCGCCCATAAACGGACCTGTAATTAACATCTTAAGATACAATGACCACGCTTTCAAAATTAAATAAGCGAGATTAATTCTTTTCAAAATTGACAATTTTTTTTACAAAAACTTCATCATTTGTCGATTCTATTAACGTATTTTAATGACTTTTATTTTCTATATTTCTTCTTGTGTGTTTTACTTATTATACTTATTATACAAATTCTTTAGCTACAATTTAGAAAATTATATGCGCATGTGACAGACTAACGTTTGCGAAAGCAATAGAAGACGGCACCGGCTGCAGCAATGACTGCGAACGAACTTAACACCAAAGGTACGATGAGCTTTAGATCCGAATATACGGAGGTGTGTTGGGGAATATAATGATCGATCTCGATGGCGGACATGGTCGTGCTAATGTGCGGCTGCAACGTCGTTATCTTGTACTCAGCCACCGACGAGCCGGCATTGTTGTGGGCTCTTATGCGGATGTCATAAGTGGTCCCCGGCTGCAATTCGCTCAGAGTATACGTCTTTTGCACCTGCACAATATATAAGTTGCATATAGGTCATCATAATTCCATACATGAAATATTAAATTGTCTTTAAGATAAATTGGTATCAATATAATTGGTAGCAATTAATGATAATATTATGTTTGTAAGGACAATATCGAAATGTCTGCATTGTGAAAGAATTTATGTGACTAAAATGTTTCACAATAAAATATTTATACATATCCTATATTTTGTGCTATTTATTTTTAATTAAATTTCTTAAAAACCGTTTTTCCATAGTAAGAACATCAAATCATTGATAATTTTTAAGTTCGAAATAATTGAAATTAAACAATGATATAATACATTATATTTCCTAATTTAGTTAATTTTAGGTAAAATTTTGTTACTAGAATCCTTTCTAGAAAAAGATTTAAAGTGTAATATATTATAAAAAAATACAATGTTATATAAAGATTGGAAGCGACATTTATTGACATCTCTTGATTCTTTTTGCAAAGAAAAAATTGACTGAACTGAAATTGGTGATAAATTGATTTGGAAAATTTTTATTTTTATAATTTCTATAACGCTTTTAGGGAAAGATAAGTAACTTTTTTATTGTGTATACATATATATCTAGCAAAATAAAATCTCTTCACATTCGAATACCTCTATATTATTCGAGACCAGCGTCCAGATACCCTCGCCGCTTTTCCTGTACTCCAGTTCAAAGAAAGTTATGGGACACCCTCCGTCGTTCCACGTGCTGAGATGCAGGGTGATCCATGAAACATTAACCGTAACAAACTTGTCGCCAGTTCCAGGCGAGTCATCCGGCTTGGAGCCCTTCGTAGTCGCCTTGACGATCTCGCTGGGTCTGCCCATGCCGATGCGATTATACGCCGTCAGGTACATCTGATAGTCGTTACCGCACCAGAGTCGTGACAAGACGAAGCTGCTCACTTTGTGCGACACCTTAAACTCCTCCCACTCGCCAGACTCGCGTTTGTAATGTAAGATGTAACCGCGAATCGGCGAACCGCCATCGTCACCGTTCTTCCACTGTACATTAATTGAATTGCTGCTGGTGCTGGTCGCGTGTAATAATGGCGCCGCAGGTGGAACTGAAAAAGACAAATTTTGAATTTATAAATCGCTCCCTATAATATTGACTGTAAATTACAAGCTTTTAAAAAAAATTTATTTACGGTCGAATAAAAATTAAATGTAAATATTAACATTAATATGTTAATTATTAGTATTAGTTTTGTATTTAAAATGATAGAATAGAGTACATAAATCAAAACATGTAATAATAAACAAACATAACATTTAAATTAAATTATTTAGAATTTAATAAATTTAATTAACTATTAGTACATATATATTATGTTCTTTATAGAGATCACTTAATTTTTTATTTCATTAATTAATTGTGGCACAATGAACTTTTTGTAATTAATTTTTCAATAATTAATAAAATTAAATTATGTATATTACTGATAATAAATCATGTGTGATTATTATACTAAAATGAAAATTGCGTTTACCTTGTACGGTTAAACGATGAGTTATTTGATCGGAGCCATGGCGATTCTCCACGAAGCAAGTGTAATTTCCGCTATCCTCTCTATGAAGTTCAGTGATCTGCAAAGATCCATCGATATGGAGGGACACCCTGGTGGATGGCTTGACTATCTGACCCCATTGCTTCCAAATAACTGAGGGTTTGCCTACGCTTTGACAAGGCAGCGTTACATCTTGCTTCCACGGTACGATAAGCGTGGTACCGAACGAATATATGGCGGCGCGTACTGTAATAGAGTAAGTCGAGTGAATCCTTATTGAGTGCATAATAGTCGTTGTTGATAAGTTAGCTTTTACCACGCGAAGCAAACTCAGAAAGTGTTTCATGACGGGAAAGATTTAAAGTTTGTTATAAAGAGTTTGCGAAGACTTTCTGCTGAGAAGCTGAGAAGAAAATAAAAAGCGCGCGACTCATTAACAAACATAAATACGGCACTCGGTATGTCATTACCAGTTGACTGTAGACAATTTATTTAGCTCGAAAAACGGATGTTTATACGATGGGCGAATCGTTTCCGAACGACGCTTGAAAACGTAACTTTCGCAACTAGTCCAATTTGTGCGCCGAATAGCAGCTCCAAGTTTCACGACTGCAGTAAAGCTGCATATTTTCGATGTACCAATGTTATAAATTACTCTTTCGCGTTCTCGTACAATCTTCTGGATATCGAAAGTACATAGAGTGTGAAATGTATATTGACGTATAAATCTTCGTATAAATAAAATAAGGTAAATATCCAGAATGTAGACTCCGTTTTAATACACTATATTTTTTAATATTTAGAAATATATGTTTCCTCTTTTGAATCTGACTATAAGTTTTCAATTTTATACATAGCAAAAAATGTAAATCCTACTTAAAAATTTTAATCCTAGTTATAAAAAATTTAAAAACATAGCAAAGCTCAAGTAGATCATGTAAGAGACGATGTAATCTCGAAACTAATTTGAAATAAAAATAATCTTTTTACCTTCACTGGAAGGAGAGACCGTAACGGACGGGGTTTGCGGACCCTCGCCAACCGAGGTGACCGCCGCGATCGTGAATTCGTACTGGCTCCTCTTGTGCAAATCCTCGGCCTGATAGCTGGTCTGATATGGCGGTAGGGCTCTTCTATGCCACTTACCCTCCGATCCCAATCCACGAATATGTACATTGTAGGAGGTGATGTTGCCATTACTTTTCAGGGGTGGTTGCCAAGAGACGATAATGGACGTAGCTGAATTGACAACTGCTTTGACACCAGCCGGCACCTGCGGCAGATCCTCTTCGGTTACACAATAAAGAGGTGACGAGGCGACGCCATCGCCAGTTCTGGTATACGCCAGGACTTGAATCGAATAATTCGTGTACTTTTCCAGGCCATGGAGTCCTACAGTTAGTGCAGTAGTGATCTTCATCTCTGGTTTGACAGACTCCGTCAGCGTATCCATGTTTTCCCACATGACCTTGTAACCTTTCAGGATCCCGTTCAGACTGGAATCGGGCGGAGATTCCCAGGAGACTTGTAAGGACGTTGACGAGAGCGCGGTGCATCGCACATCCTGAGGAGGGCTGCTAGGGACTAGAAAAATTCAAAGTTCCATTCAAAGGTTTTATCTTTGCAAAGTAATCCATCAACTTTCATATTGCAAATATCTTGTATCAAAATTTCATATGTTATATGCGTATTATGTACATAATAATTGTTATTTAATATTTATACGTAATTTAAAAAGTGATACTTGTTATTTTTTTATAAGATTAATAGATTATTATATTTTAATATGTAAGAATAAACAAATTTAAATATACTAGAAATAGAAAGTAGCGACAGACACTACTTTAGTTATGTACAATTTAAAATAAAGAATAAGTAATACTAATAT
>NW_012130069.1:4108833-4124115 GCF_000143395.1 Atta cephalotes | reverse complement strand
TTATTAAGTAAGTAAGTAAATAAAATTAAATTAATAATAAGTAAGTAAGTAAGTAAGACGACGACGTACGTACTTACGTTATTATATAATAATAATAATATATATATATATATATATATATATATATATATATATATATATATATATATATATTCACACACGTAGATATTTATCCGTATGTTAATTTCAATGAAAATTATGATATTGCTGTGAATTGGATATATTTTTACGATAGTGATAATTTAGGAAATACGAACAGTGCAGCTCGTAAAACTCGTACTACATTTAAAATATCGATATTCGTCGTATATTCGAGCGCAATGTGACTACGCGAATATTTCAAGAACGAGTTTAGGAGGAAAGTTTTTAAAGAGATACCATTGCCGTTGTAAGTCGTGGGGATGTTTGCCTCTCCACGATCGAAAATATCGGAGTGCTTGCACTTGAAAGTTTCGTCGAGTCCGCCATTCCCCGGCGGGGATAAGATTAAAGAAGTTATTTGCGAGCACGGGTGCCGCATCTGAATTTATTATTTATCCGGGAAGTCGTGCAGCCACGGCCGCATGCGGTCGGTATTCATAGCGGAATTCGTGATAGGCTCGCGAGAAGGCGCGAATATTATTCTCTTCATGAATTTTTGAAGCTTCTCGGGTCGAGTTCTGACGTAAAAATAGCCGTCTAGACGAGAATTTCTCTCTCGAACTCACGAATGCGCCGATCGATCGTATCAAATATGTTAATTCTGTTGGCGTTCAATGTGCATATTTTCGTCGTTGTTCGATTCATCGGAAAACCTACGATAAACGTGTCACTTCACCGAAATAAAGTTTAATAAAATTAATCTGGACCAAATTTAAGATTTAAGATTGACATTTATTGCATATTTTCATCGTTATTTTAACTATTTTAAGAAATTTGCAAAATGATTTAGAAATTGTTTTTCATTTTAGCGAGACATTTTTTTGACAAAAATATAAATCAGAGCATAAGTCGAATGTAAAGAGATAGTAATAGAACAGTAATAGAAGCATAAACGAAGTTTCTAGGAGGAGAAAATTGAGATAACGAAATGTAAAAGAGGCGTTTACGCTTACATTTGATTTATACTCCGATTTATATTTTTATCAGAGCTGTAAAAACATGCTTTGCGGTGTCCTTGACGCTTGCCGAAAATGAATCGATTGACGGGGCTTTTTTTCACGGTCGCTTACCGTCCTCGAGTGTTGACGCCACAACTTCCTGAGTCATGGGACCAGGTCCGAGGGCGTTGAACGCTTGAACAACCACGCTGTAACGCGTGAACTTCTTCAAGTTTGTCAAGTGATGCTGACGTCCCGGCATGGATGTTCTTGCCAAACCCAGAGCGACGCTCGCTGTCGAGATCCGTCTTTCCACAGTTTTATACGTATATTGCTCCGCCCCCAACCTGAATTTCACGAAAGTGTTCGTTACACCTGGTTTGTATAATTAATTAGTTCGTAGAAAGGGTGTCAAGTATCTCCTTTTAACCTTAAACTTTGTGTAAAGTTTCGGCGGCGAAACTTACTTGATATTAGATTACTGTGTGAAAAATATAAAAATAATATGGATTTATGTGGATGACACACGTGGCAGAAATCAAGATAAACTTAAAATAAAATTATATTATAATTAAAAAAATATATAATATATGAGATAAAGAAACTTCATCTTTTGAATAAATATTCCAGAATATGCAGTTTAAATAATAAATAAGTGAAAAGTGTTATGCGAATTGTGTATTAAATTAAATATATCGATTAAAAATTTAATAATAGAGACAAGTTAAAAAGTGATCAAAAATAGAAACACGACGCATAAGCTACATCATCGAATTTATAATTGACCTAGTCCAATGTAATTTAGCATTCTAAAAAGATGGAAAAAATTTATATCAAATTTAACTGGTTCGTAAAAGCATCACAACAAAAGCGCACTGAAGCGATGTAACAAAACGCGGTCGTAAAAAAAAGCCTATAGTTTTTCGAGGATTTGTCAGCGTTGCCCCAGGCGGATAAATAACTGACCCCGAGATAGCTCGTCGTTTATTAATGGCGCGTGAATTCTACGCGGTATCAGCTCTGTGGGCTGAAATACAGGAAGTTGGAATTCTGTGTGCGTGCCTATATGTATGAGCGCGCGAGGGAGGAAACAAACCCCTATCTGTCGAGGTACGTCGTTAAAATAACGGTAGTGTTTTCGGTCGTTACCTGTGTTCCTTGTAGCCGACATGATAACCGAGTATCTCGCCGTTCCATAAATCATGATCGGGCGGATCCCAGGTGACGTTGAATTCGGTCGAGCTGATGGGGTCTACTTTGAGATTTCGCGGTGGTCCACCCGGTTTCTCTCCCTCTGTTGTTGTTTCTAAAATCTGAAAAGCCCATAAAATCTTCTTTTGAAATCTTTGGTGAATCCATTCACTTTCGCTGCGTATTCTTTTTTCCCATTAATTGTTACTAAACTTTTCAAGTATTTTATCATTTTTGTTTGTAACGAATTTGAATTACAAAAAGAGACGATCGGAAAATAAAGACGGAAATTAAATTCTTTTGTGAAATTGACATGGATTCAGAAATCGTTCAAAAAATACATATAGTGCAATATAAAATCCGGATGTCAGCCGTCGGTGTTTAAGGAAACATGTGAAACGCAGATCGCAGTTGGGGAGAATCTGCGGGAACAGAACGAATTTGGCTGGATGCATTTCGATATTTCGCTTCAAAGCATTGCGGCGGATGTTACGCAGACTGCATCCTTAAACGCGCAAACGAATTCTTTTCTGGAAGAAAAAAAGTGCGAGAGGGGTCGATATGCTCGAAAGAGCAGCGTGGAGCGCAATTTAAATCCAGGCCAACAATGCAGCCGCACATCCGTCAAGAGACGACAGAGAGAGGGATAGGTTTCGAGATGAGATAGTTCTTTTTTTTTTATGCGCGCGGAAAATATCGATCGAGCTCGATTCCCATCACACACCGGTGTCCCGATTGTTTTAATTCTCGAGGGAGAAGGGGATGACCGACTAGTCGGCGAGGAATACGATCGTCCGAGGGTGCGATTTGACTTGTAAATGTTCGGCCTGGCCCCGATACCTACGTCGCTCGCTTGACTTCGACCCAGTTCGTTGTCCGCGTACATCCGAAACTGGTAAGTGACCGCTGGACGCAAACCGCTCACGTGGCCGCGAGCACGTGTCCCCGGTACTGTCGTGTGGAACGTGTGGTCGTGCCATACTTCTGCAAAATTGAACGATCATCTTGCGGTAATTTAATCCCTTGGGTCAAAGAAACGTCGATCAGATGAAACTGCTGTTATGTTTTTACCTGTCCACGAGCTGTTATCAGCTCTTTTAATATTTTGAATTATATACTCTGTGAGCAAAAAATATCCGAACTTTATTTTTTTTAAATTGCGGGAAAACTGTAAATCAAATCTGTTTGTTTTGCTACACATGTTCTTCATATTTAGTAAAAATGAATCATGACGTTCTTTCTCCGTTGGAGAATGACAGTTGTTTATGTCAGTAAAGATTTTTGTGCGTGGCACATTTTTATCGTAAACTATCGAGCAAAGAATTTGTTTAAAATTTTGCGTCATAAACGAATTGTTCGTTTATGACGCAAAATTTCAAACAAATTCTTTGTTCGATAAAAATCGCCATTGATAAACAATGTCATTAAATTGTCATTCTCAAACGGCTTGAAGGAACGCGGATTTTTTTTAAAGTTCGAATACTTTTTATCACAGTATATGTATATTTATCCAGAATATAAATTAGTTTAGAATATCTAATTCTGCAATTTAATTATATATATTTATATAAATAAATTCTCTAAAGAAATAAATACTCTTGTTTGCAATTTGTAATCAAGAATATAAAACCAAATGTGAAATACTTAGGTATCAGATTTTTATTAACATATTTTCAATTTTTATTAATAATTTTATTTATTATTATATATTATATATATAAGAAATAATTTATTAATAAATTTATTAATAAATTTAATCTATTTTAAAAACTCTTTTTTTTTATGTTAATGTTCTCCTAAATATAAATAATATTAAATTTGTAGACATTACATTTTTCAATTACCTTAATTGCTACGATGCTTACCTGATTCGGTTTTGTACTCGATTATGTATTGGGTAATTGGACTGTTCCCGTCTTGACTAGTCGTCCAGCCTAGATTAATGTGACGACTGCCTTTCTCGATCACGTGAAGATTCCGTGGAAAGTCTGGAGGCTCTATATATCAATGATTATGTAGAAGTCTCTTTTAATTTTAAAATGCTATCACTATTGAGTGGTATAATATTGCTAATTGATAAGTAAATTTTACTTATCCTTAAGAAAAGGCCTTCTTATTAATATAACACAAGTTTTTCCTACATTTCATTCTTTTAATAACAAAATATTTATAATTTAGAAATATAAATAACATAAACAATATAATATATTATAGGATCGTATATGTGATAACACAAACTATAGAAATCAAAACCTTACACGGTCTAGCTAGATCTTAAATGCTTGTATGATTCTTGTATGAATTTATATATTACGTATGTAATTCTTAGAAATGCGCGCCGAAATGATTTTTCGATCTTGAAACACTAACCAAATAACTACCGCAGTAATATCAAATTGACAATTTAAAAAAATTTTTGATGTTTATTCGCATCTTCGAAAAAATCTTAATATTGTAGTTAATTCTTATTGCGAAAAATATTATCTCAGCCAAGAGTAGAACTCGGATCTCTTGCATTCCGTGCGAGAGTCCTTTAGACTATAAGAATTATACAAGCATTTAAGATCCAGCTAGACCATGTAAGGCTTTGATTTCTATAGTTTGTGTTATCATATACGGTCCTATAATATTAGGTAGTAAAAAGAAATCCATTATTTTTGCATGAAATTGAATGGAAAAAAAATGGATTTCTTTTTACTACACCTAATATATTATATTGTTTATTTACGTCGCTTAAAGAAGATATTCCTTCATATACCAATTATACCAATTATTGAAGAATATTACTAAGGCCTCGGTAGTCTAAAGTTCCATTTACAACGCTCGTGGAATTATTTCATTCTTGTTGTTTATCAAATGTTAAATAAGAATGCTCGCGAGCGTTGTGAGCGTCAAATGGAACCTACCCTTATTAGATATAATGCTGATATAATATTGACCATCAGGGGATTCAAACTAATATATAACAGACAGAATTTCTAGAAGCTTCTCTCCGCTTTTAGTATGATAGATTAAACCTCCTAATGATCATTAAATAATTTAACGCTTAATGATCTCATTCAAAAATTTACGTAACAATAACATTCTAAAATTAATGTAAAGTCAATATTAAACTTTTCGTTTAAACAATTTTCTTTTGTTTACTAAATCCGATTTATAATTAGTATACGTTTTTCATATTTTAATGTATGAGTTTTAAGAATTTTAAATTAACTCCTTCACTATCATATTTATTACAGATAAAAATTTTTATTTATACTATGTGCATTATCTGCGATCAGTTATTCTAATATGTATTATTTTGTATGTATTATTTTGCATGATATCTAAAGAGGCATTATAACGCTTTTATAATAGCGACGGTATTATCTAATAAAAGCTTGACTGATGCAGATATAATTTCAACATTTAACACGCTATTTTAAATAGCGTCAGTCTGATTTTTGGTATAACCTCTATTAAAATGTTTCACCGCGTGAAATTACAGTTGGACAATTAGTTGGGAATTTTCGGCTAATTCCGAGGCATAGTCCATCGTGTATCGCGTCCTATGGAATAATTTTCAGTTATGGCACGATTGTCGCGTACCTGCATTATGCATATTTCACGGGTTATCCGGCGCAATACGTCCGCTCGAAGCGTATCTCATTTTGGAGAACACATAGAGAGTGCGAGCCACCGGCTCATCTGTCTCTCCGTGCGCGTACTTGCACGGACGTACATTAAATTAAATGGACGCGCGTTGTCGAGTGCCTGTATACATTACGATAATTACATTCAGCGAAATAGCGTTACGCACAAACAACCGACCGACTGACGCCCCGAAGGCATCATCGCGATAACTCGCGTCGCAATAATTTCATGAACTTCATTGACTATCTCCTACCTTCGACAGAGAACAAACGATTATTAAATGTCAACGTTAACACGGAAATATCATTGTTATTTTTATTGCAACTTTTTTCTTGTTGCTATGTTGTTATTATATGTCCTTCTGTATATTAATACTATCTTTCAAGTAATATTATCAATTAATGTGTCTTTGTATTCGGTGCCGATGATTTTTCAAAGCGCTTCTATAGTCTCATAGTCTAGATAATAATTTATAAAAGTACCTTGGATATAAAGATGAATCGTCATCTCGTCGCGGCCGTAAGCGTTGGACGCGATACAAAAATACCTTCCACTGTCCTCGCGGCTAGTGCTGACGAAACCGAGAACGCTAACGGCGCCGTCGGTAGTGTTATCCTCCTTAAGGGTATAACGATAATCAGGAAGCTTAGGATCTAATTGGGAACCTGCTTTCTTCCAAACTATTTTTAAAGGATGGTCGCCTTTCGCTTCGCAACGTAAAGAAGCATTCGACCCTAGCCTCGCGGTCTGATTACGATGCTTTTCCACAAAATGTGCGGGAACTGTATCAAGCAAAATAAAATTCTATTTATAATTATATAATTATATAATCAGGTATGGTGCATTCTTAAAACGCATATTATTTTAGATTATTCTAGAACACAGTCACATTTAAATAAATTCTATTTGATAAAATTAAATTCTTGAGTTATACTTTGAACAAACCACCAAGTTTAAAAAAATTCTATAATTTTGTATCTCATAAATTTTTATACATGTATATGTGTGCTTCTATTCTAAAGTGTTTTTCGTACAGAAAAAAATGATTTTGCTAAAGTATTAAATAATTTAGCTAGATACAGTCCTGAAAATAATTTTGTTAAACCATCAAAATAATTATGTAGAAATAATAAACATAATGAGCAAAGCTGCAAAAAAATATTCTAGCAATATTCCAGCTTGGGCGAATTATATAATTCTTTTAATGATCCAATAAAATTAGTATCTGTATCTATATAAATTTTTAGATGCTTAACAAAATTGTTCTTTTTGTGCAATGCTGTATAAAATTCTATCCTGAAAGATATAGGTCTTTTAAAATAAGATGGCTAACAGAAAAAGAGGCAGATCAAATTGGCAAAAATAATTACAGAAAATGAAATAAGATCTAAACAATCTTAAATTGATTTTTGTATTAGATTATTTATTTTATTATGAACTATAATTTAATTAATAACATGTACGTTATAAATTATAATAATTATTATTATAAATAATACAATTTAAATATTATATTAATGTGACTTATTGATATCTCTCGTACATATTTATTTTAAAATGAAATTTAAAAGTTATAAAACTAAAAAAAATTTTAAAAACAGAAAAATTAACAATTAAGAATTAAACAAAATAAATGACAAGATATGTTATCAAGTAAATTTTGTTAATATTCTAAAAATCATCTTTTATAAAAAGGGTTGAACAATTCGATTATTTCATCAAAAAATATTTCCTCAATGCTTAATAGGATAAGGATTAAATTGACTACACGGGTCAATCGTCATACTGTTGATAATACCTAAAGTTTCAACGAGATCCAATTAGGGTTAATCACCAATTAGTAGAAGACTAATCCTATTAAAAAGAAATATGAGAAAGAAAGCTATTTTATCTCGTAAAGCTTTAGCGTTAAAGTATTTTCTGTAACTGTAGCTAGTAATGGGAGGTTTAATGACGTTTCTATTGTAAAAAAAATTACATTCCTAGTTATTAAATTTCATTTTGACAATTAAATTAGATCATATAAAGAATAGATATTAATTAAGAAACAGATATTAACAGAGAGATCAAATAACTTTTTTCCACTATTATAACAAATAATAAAATTTGATTCGATTAACTTTTGTTCTTGTGTTTCTTAGTAGAGATTATAATTCTTAATATTATTAAAAAATTGTAAATAAGACTTTCTTAGATATATTAATAGTGTATAATTAAAAAAATGCTTTTAAAGAAATAGTTACTTTAACTTTGTGAATGTTGAGAGGTACAAAAATATGATAAACATCTATATACTATTTATATATATTATTTAAACTTATATTATATTATTTATATTATTTATTTAATTTATATTATTTAAAAATAAGCTTTATAACTTTATTAGCAATTTTCGAATTTGACTAACTTGAGGACACAATTAAAATTAATACATACCGTTGACTGTGAGATAAACGACTTTACTGAGCCCGGCTCCAATGCCATTTACAGCCTCGCATAGGTAGAAGCCCTCATGATCCTCCTGAACCCGGCCAAATACCAATGAACCGTTAGAGTGTATCCTCAGGTCCTGCATGTGCTCATGGCTGGCAATGTCGTGATAATTGCCAGGTTTCTTGCCGCTGCCACGTCGCCATGTGACCAACGGCGGCGGAAACCCGTCGGCGTGACAATGCAAACTCAATCGGGGCATCCCCTCCGACGCACGGGCGTCCTGCGGCTCCACCACCCATCGTGGCGGTACTGACCCACAATGCGCAATCATTAATCGATTGTCACGTATCCCAACATGCGACAGCTACTACAACGACGCGGTCCGGAAGTTCCGATCGTCTCGATTAAAAATCCGCGAGCAAATGACGAAAATCGTTCTACTTAATTATACTTAATTCCTCAAATTGCAAAAAAATGTCAATTTTACATCTTAATTAATTATGAAAGACTAAATAATCTGATCTAACATAAATAAATTTTTATCACGGAGAAATAAATTAATAAACGCATGATTTTTTACTAATTAATTGGAGGAAATATGTCAAATTAATTCAAGAAAAAATTGTTTATCGCGCAGCTATTAAACTTTCAATTTTGATGAAACGTCGCGTTTTACCGAGAACACTGAATTCGTGAGGGAATGTTCTTCCGAATCTCGTCGTTTCTTTATCTAAGCTTATTGCGCTGAGGCAAGAGCGAAAAGTTCTCGAGGAGAGGATTGGCCTACTGCAACTTCCTACTTCAGCTGCCGTGAAAGTAAAGAGAAATAGGATTTGAAGGTGCGCGAGGAGAGGACTGATGTGTCCTCTCGGGATTGCGGACAAACGGCGCAAAACTTTCGCTGATAAAAATTACGGATTGTCCGCCAATGTATTGGCGGATTGCTTGCTCTTTTCGTTTGTCTTTCTTCTCATTTCTGTTTCTTCGTCTGTCTAACGACAAAGAAACAGATGGAAGAGAGACGCAGAGGATGGAGTGACTGGCAGGAAAAGTGCGGAAACGTTGCAACGTGCGCGCGCGATGGAGAGATTTTTCCATCGGCGATAAATGGTAAAATAATATATCGGCGATAAACACCTGTGATTACAGAGAGCGATATACGTGATATGATATAAATCGGTGCTGTGCGAATTCAATACGACATACGAATGTGCACGATCAATTGTTGCGTACAAATATATGCACAAGGTGCGCAAAATGCGCGTCCCGCCCGAGCCGAACGTTTGCGCGCCGAATTATTCGCGCATTCATTTACATAATGCGTCATGCATTTATGCACTTGCAAGCATATTATCATTCAATCGTGATTAATAATTGAAAGATCGAGCGGATGAAGGATATACTTGTTATATTATGAAAATCGAGCTACATGGACAAATTTGTTATTTCTCACGCTGAATTACTGTGGCAGTCTACGTGTTAGATAATAGAATCAACAAAGAGTGTAGCAGCACGCGCAATAATGAAGACACGGACTTATCGCTACAATTTATTTTAGTGAGAGAAATAACAGAGGTTTCCCCAGAGAGATACTGTATTTTTAAAATTACATCTCAGAGCTGGAGAACGCTTAAACTTTCTTCTTCTTAATTTAAATACTTTGACTGCGGCATCTGATTGCCTATTAATTCAAATCCGATAAATGCGATCTTTTGGTCCTTCGTCCCCCTTTCAATTTAATAACGATTTCATATCGGGAATCGATTATTCCGGCGAACGTTCGGATCAAACGAGACCGATTCGTCTCGGTGCAAGGGAGGGTGGATAGGCGGCATACGAATTTTCGCTGACGACGGTGACGAGAGCAGGGGAGATGAAAAAAAGGAGATGAAAGAAGTATAAACGAAACAGATGCGAGCGTCACATCGGGAAGTCGGTGCTAAGGAATTAGTGACGCTCAAAACTAAATAAGAGAGAAAAATGAACTGAAAAATGTGTCAGTGCAGATATGCGTGTGCTGGGTGAAGTGAATGTGAGTTGGTGCTCCAAATTGAACTACAAGATTGCTGCTGCTGCTGCTGCTGCTGCTGCTGCTTATACTGCTGCTGCTGCCGCTGCTGCTGCCGCTGTTGTTGCTGCTGGCTCACCATGACTCAAGACGAAGTGGTGCTATATGCGAAGCCGAGATTCGTAAAGTGGCCATATTGGCCCTCGCATGCAGTATATTTCATTTTGGGCTACTGCGATCGTGTTGAATACTGACAAGCACCTCATATCGGTCGAGATTTCATTCCTCGTTCTTCTTTTCTCGTGTATTTCTCCTTTTTTATTTCGTTGTATTCCGAAATATGATTCAGCGGTCCTCGATGCAACACGTTCAAGAGTTTAATACTTTTAAAATTAATAGTACTTCTCTCATTTGACATCGAAGCATTTAAAGAAGATATATTGTTGTTCGTCACGTTGGTCCGAAAATCTCGACTGTCAGAGGTCAAAGAGTCGAGTACCGCTGCATTTGACACTTGCGGAATTAATGCAGAGACTGTATACGATCGCAGTACTTAATTATTGCGATAAGGGGCACAGAGTGAGAGGTGCAAAGTTGAATAGTGCGCCCGTTGCTGTTAGATATATATATATCTAGATAGAAAATATATTGCGGGGTGATCCGTGGGGTAAAATAACATTATATTATTATGCTGTGCTCATGTGCGATGGTGCGACGGGCTTGCTGGCTGTGCGGCGGCGGCGGCGGCGGCTGCTGCTGCTGCTGCTGCTGCTTCGTCTTTTCTCGCGTATCATCTCGTAAAATGGACTCTAGAGCTGCGTTTATTTGGACAATGCCGTTGTTCGTTTATTCGGATAGCGAATTGTTCTGTGCGTCTCTCGTGAATATCTGGCTAACGTTCATGTGCGCGCGATACGTTTTTAAAAAAATTTCGTACGCAACTATCTCGAATTTAATGAACGAATTTCGCATAGGATACTATAGAAAAATATTTTCTCTGATTCTTTTGTAAAAAAAAAGACTCGTACAACGCAAAATACCGAAATATTGGAACGGAAAAAATTATTGGGGATATATCTCGACTCCAAACATTTTCAAGCGAGATATGTGGATTATTCGCGAGAATATTACCCTGAATGTATTACCCAGAAGAGATCTGTCAGATATTGAAAGTGTTGGTCGAGTGATTTTAAGCGGTAGAAAAGTCATATTGAAAAATAAATAAGATATTTTAGGTAAACTAAAATTTACATAAAGTGTATTTTCTATAACCTTATTATATAAAATACAAATATTCAGCGACATGACAAACTAAATAATGATAATAACAAGTGTACGTTATATAATAATAATAATTATTATTAATACAAAATATTAATGAATATAAAATATAAAATCATGAACATAATTAAATTATTAAAATATCTTTACTCTTATTTGTTATAGAGTAATAGAAAGAAGACAAGACGCGACTGTAAAATGTGATAGATATTAGTGAGCTCTATTCTATTAATTAATATTATTTTTTATAAATATGTTTTAATCTGATTTTTTTAAAAATAAAAACTCGCGAGACACACGAATGTACATAAATATGTCATATTTATTGCTGATTGTCAATATTTTATGTAGTAAGAAAAAAATGATAAAAAAAAATGTTTTCAGAAAAAGACAGAATTTAAATTTAAAAGTAAAATTCCAAAAATTTCTTTGAACCTCAATAAAATTTCACGAAAATCCCTGATTATTTAGGAGAAATAAATAAAAAGAAATTCCCAGAAAGTATCAGGTTTTTTCCTGGTAGTAAATCCTATTTTACTATTAATATCAGCTTCTTTTATTGCTAATAGTAACATAAGCAACGATCTCCTGTTTAGTGGAATATCATAATTTACAGGACGAATATTACTTCGTAAATTAAAAAAAATATTACTTGGCGGGACCGGCAAAAAGCTAAGCGCACATGTCAATTCTGAACGTGAACACGAGAGCTTGATATCCATCGACAGTGTCAATACCCTCGTCGCGGTACCCGGATATTTGGTTCGTTCGTAAAATCCGAGCGCAGCTCTAGTGCGTGACTCTTACTTCATGCTATTTTCCGACCGATGGCTGCGATGGCGGCTGCTGCTGCGGCGGCTGCGGCTGCGCTTAAATGACGACGATACAACAGCCGCGGGTGAATAGAATCGGAGAGTGACTCAACATTTAAATCGCGCAGTCGTTGATTTCTATTTTGTAAATCCCTGGCCAGAAAATTAATCGTTTCTATCGTGGCAATTTATCTAAATTGCACGATTGTAAACTGCATAGTCTGGCTGTTCAATTAGTCGGCAGTAGATAAAGACACTATATGGTCAGACATCACTGATTATTGAGAAATAAAGTCTGAAATATCTTTCTACGGTAAAAAAATTATTTGTTCGTATAAAGAGCTTAACAAAAATTTTAGAATGCAACTATATTATTTTATATTTAAAAAATTTATATAAAAATAATTCAAATTTTATATTACAATCTATCAACGTGAACAGTACAATGTAAAAATATCAAATTTATCAAATTTATCAAATTAGTATTTGATAGCTTATCTGTTATTATTCTTTTTTCTTATACATTCTTTAAAAAAAATATGTATTACTTTTATGTAAATTTTTTATCTTTTATTATTCTTTTTTTCTTATACATTCTTCTAAAAGTCTAAGATTTTATGGATTCGATAGTTTTTTTTTTCATTCTCCAGACTCATTCACTCGCCATCGTTGTATCGTCGCAGAGACAATAGTGCGCTGCCAGGTGCAAAACAGTGACGTGAGTGAAAAACAGAGAAAAAAAAGACAGGCTCGGTGCGTTTTCTGCGTGGTGCGGTTTCTTTACTTTACCACGAACGATCAATTCGGCTGTCCAAAGGACCTCAGCCACCGAATTGCGCGCTAGGCAAGTATAGTTGCCGGTGTGCGCGGCGGTGACGCGCTCGATAACTATGGCGCTGGAATGGGCGTCAATGTTGGTTACGCGCAACCCAGATGGTGTCTGAGAGTGCTGTCGGAGATCGTTAATGGTTGCGGCAACGGCGGCGGCGGCGGCGGGCCCGTAGGCGACGGCCGCCGTGCCGGAGGCGGAAATCTGCTCGCCATCCTTCGACCAGATGATCGTGAACGGCGGATCGCCTTTCTCGACCATGCAGGTCACCTGGGCCCGCAAACCCTCCGACAGGTCCTTCTTAAAGCTAAAGGGGGCTATCGTGGGCGGAACTGCACAAAAAAAGAGAGAGAAACAGATGATTGTGAGTGTGAATAAAAACAAATTTATCCGAACAGTCTCTTGTCGCTGCTTGTAGCTTCATACTTTCGTCCTGGATGTCGTCACCTAAATGCCTGGAAAATCTTAGCTTAATTCGACTTAATTTAGGATTGTGAGAGACAAGCTCGTGAAATAATTGAATTGTACGGACGATTTGACGATTATTCTGTCGTTTCGAATAAAATTTGTCCGTCGTCGTTCACCGAACCCGAAAATTGATCCATGTGTTTCGACGGAGAAACACGCTGTCAGGCAAAACACGCTGCTGAGATCAGTTGTAGTGTTTGACTCATTGAGGCTAGTTTCACGAATCGGTTAACAACGGCGGATTTGTGGTTGCATTTAGTCGGGCTGATAAGTTGCTAAAATGCCGGAGTTTAATGGATCTCAGATTTCTTCCGTTTCGTTATAATTGTTAGATAAAGCGAAAGATGTTAATTTTTATAATAATATTCTGTCATTATAATAATATCCTGCATTACGAAGCAAAAGATATAATACCAAGGATAGTTGTCAGTATATCGGCGGTGTATGACTTACATGACTCCATCATTATGGACGGAATTAGGTATTGATCGTTAAGCAGACCTCGGGAGTGACGTTTAATTATCCTCCCGGAGATACGCCGTGTTGTATTTGTTGTGTGATCGCGTAAGTGTATTTGTACTGGAATTAAAATAATATTGAATTAAGGGCAGAGAGACGAAATTAAAATAACGCGGCAAGAAATATTTCATTATTCCATCAACGTCGAATGAGATACACGCGGCTCTCGACTCGCGCGGTTAATATTAATAATATTCACTCACGTAAAACGTAAATTTAAATTTATTCTTCATTCGTTGATTTTTCCACGTACGAATTTTCCGTAACGCAAATAATCATTTATTCCCATTTTACTCCTCTGCGTTTTATTAATTTTATTTATCCATGCGAATCGAGAACAATTCGTGATATCTTCCTGCATCACCGACGACGAAAGGGTTACGACCTATGATGGCGGGAATTAACTACGTTTCCGAGTTGCATGGAATGAGTATGTGTGTCTCTCGAGTGTTTGGACGCTCGTGTATTTCGCGAGATACACGAACGGTGAAAACAATCAAGCAGAGCGTGAGGGGGAATCCCCTTTCGTGCCTGGTTGTCGACTTTTCGACAAGGGGTTGCAGGAGGGATAGGGTATGTCGCGACGAGCGTAATGCCGCGAAACGACAATAATAACTTGCCTCGTTGCGCTGCATACGATACGTATGTACCTACAGCAAGCGGGGAACACGAGAGTCCCGCGGGTATTAGAACAGAATGCGGGCGGTTGTTTGAGAATAATTGAGGAACCGCGCGGGTACAGGGAACCAGATAGCGCAGCGTAACGTGAGTAATACCCAAAGAGGTCTGTCGTGTGTATATACGCGACGATACATACGTATATGTATAAATGCTCATATACATGTACAAAAGCAGAGAGAGAGAGAGAGAGAGAGAGAGAGAGAGAGAGAGAGAGAGAGAGAGAGAGAGAGAGAGAGAGAGTAGAGAGAGAGAGAGAGAGAGAGTAGAGAGAGAGAGAGAGAGAGAGAGTAGGTAGTAGTAGTACGTACGGTAGACGAGACGTAGTAGTACGTTAGACGTACGTAGACG